>NC_069499.1:814287320-814349820 GCF_027579735.1 Bombina bombina
AACAGAGACAGAAGTAAAACCTGACAGCAAATTACAAATATTTAAAACATTTGACAACATAAATAAAAAAAACAATCACTATATCTTGCTTAGACTACTCACATTGGTTACGTTCACCTAGCAAAGGCTATAATTAAAGGGACAGGAAACCAAAAATGTTTCTTTCATGATTCAGGTAGAGCATACAATTTTAAAAAACTTTCCTGGGTGCTATTTGCTGCAATCACCAAATAGCACCCAGGTGCTGAACCTACCTACCTATGCTTTTCAACAAAGGATACCTAAATAATAAAGCAAAATAGATAATAGAAGTAAATTGGAAAGTTGTTTAAAATTGTATGCTATATCTGAATCATGAAAGATGTGAAAAAATGTGAGTATCCTGTCCCTTTAATGTCAAACCTATTTGCCAACTTTTATGTACTAAGAAAGATAACAGACCAGGTTAGTGCAGGAACTATGTGACCATTTCTAATGCATTATACATACGGGACACTTAGATTTCCACTAAAGGATTACAGTTCTTGAGCTATACCATTGATCATCCTCACTTAAACCACTGATTAATCCACACAAAGCAAATGGGCAAATAAAGGGTTATACTGCATTGTGGATTGAATTAATGACCAAGAAATAATGATTTTTGAAGAATATTGTGAGCTAGGGCACTCAGACTCCCTAAAATGGTTCCAACACACTAAACTATAATTAATTAATGTTACATACTTAGATACCCTCTGTCTAGAACAATTGTGGATTTTAAAAGAGCTGGACTTTACTGATCACTCTTTGAAAATTGGTTTTATGAGTAAATGGGAATTAGATCTGCAAGCAGATTATACCGCCCAGGATTGGGTAAAATTATTAAGAGGCAGATCCTTTTCCTTGAGTGCTAATTTATAGGAACATTATTATAAAACTGGTCTTTAGGTGGTTCTTCAACCCTACTCGGTTAAACCCAAATAAACCTTCTTATGCCTGACTTGTTATTATCTTTGTGGGGAAAGGCAGACTTATTATCACATGTGATGGGAATGCCGGTTTGTTCAGGAATGGTGGCATAAGACCTCTAGATTGCTAAATTCTATTTTTGATAGAGAAATTTGCTTTACACCCAAAAGGGCTGTACTCCACGGCCTACTAAAAGGAACCTCAAGAAATCATTCAAAGATTATAACCACTCACCTGACAAGAATGGATTCTGATTGGATTACATCATATAATAATAGCAGTTCATATTAACAGTTCAAAATGTTTTATTATATAGTTGCTTATAGCAGCACCAACTCAAATGATGCTTTTGTATCCCCTCCCTATCTATATTTTTTTACTTAATAACATAACACATTTAAAGGGACACTGAACCCAATTTCTTTCTTTTGTGATTCAGATAGAGCATGCAATTTTAAGCAACTTTCTAATTTACTCCTATTATCACATTTTCTTCGTTCTCTTGCTATCTTTATTTGAAAAAGAAGGCATCTAAGCTTTTTTTTGGTTCAGAACTCTGGACAGGACTTTTTTATTGGTGGATCAATGTATCCACCAATTAGCAAGAACAACCCAGGTTGTTCACCAAAAATGGGCCGGTGTCTAAACTTATATTCTTGCATTTCAAATAAAGATATCAAGAGAATGAAGAAAATGTGATAATAGGAGTAAATTAGAAAGTTGCTTAATATTTCATGCTCTATCTGAATCTCGAAAGAAAAAAATTGGATTCAGTGTCCCTTTAAGTTAAGAATCAGTTACCTTACCCACCAGTTAAAGTGGGACACTGTTGCATTTTTTAGATAGTTCGGTAATACTTTTTGTACTGCCTTTAAACCTGAGACAATTAGGAATAAATCATATTGTTTATTTTTTATGTTCTATTTAAATGAGCACTTATACGTTTAATGCATCCAAGTTCCATTATGTCTGTTATGTTTTGTTTTTGTCTTTTGCATTTTTTGATTAGCATAATAAAATTATTAAAAAAAACTACATCCATGTTATATACACCTCTATGTAGTTGTTTGCATAGCCTTTTTAATCTATCTGAGTCTGTAAAATGTGGACATGCCTCAGAATTTTTTCCCTTGCAGATATGTTAGTCTTTATGAAAACTTTTGTTTTTACCATAATATTATTTGAATAAGGAGGAATATAAGCAGAAGATAAACTGCACAATGACTGTACTGCAACAGCATTTAGTCAGTAGATTCATATACAAGGTTCTTTTAGCAGATTATGTGTGTAAATCTATATTTTTCCTAGAAAAGTAATTTCTGACTGTGTGTTTGTGAGTGTTAAGTTAATTCTGACACCTACAATTAGAAAATAACACTTGTAACTAGAGAAACGATGACACAGAACACATAGTTCAGGGAAGGACCACAGCACAATCGTGTTTTTTAACAAAACAAAAAAGCAAATAAACTGAAGTGACTAACTAAAGATGATAACAGTGAGGTCTTTAAACTACCCCAGCAGCACAATTCAGTGACACACTACTTTTAACTGAAATTGGTCGGAGCAGAACACTCTAGTCCACAATACTACAGTTTTGTCAGATGACCTAAGGACCCTTTTTTGGCCAGAGACAGCTTAACTATGGTGATCCTTTTACAGCTCTGACATTCCCCTGGCTTGACCATAAATCACTCTAAATTCTGTTCCCCCAAACAAGGCCATAACTTTGACCCAATGAGCTTGGATACCCTACTTTTAGGCCCCCATGTATTCCAGTCAGACAAATGTCTGCATGCTTATGAAAGTATTATAAATGATGGGACCATTGAATTACTGGATCTAGATCAATTACTCAGGTGCCACTCATGAGCAGTGTAAAAGTGGGGGCCTGAGGACAACTAATGCCACTCTGAGAGCATCTAATTGCTGCAATTCTGGAAAAGGCTACCCACACCTACAGAAGAGAAAGTGATGGGGTTGAGAGAAGGATATAATAGTATGTGATAAGGAAGCCCACCTACATTCCTAAACATCCAATCAGAGTAACAGCACATCAAAAAGGAATAGGCGTCTCTCTGCTCGGTCTATCTATCCCCCTGAGAGATGTCCTCAGTGGTATTATAGAGGTTGCGGATTGACTGGGGACAGGAACCTTTTATCTTTCATTGTTTTGAAACTAAAATATTCTTTTGTTAATTTCTTGCATCCGAGAAATCTGTCAGTATCATGAAGTACATAGAGACCTTGTTAATGAAGCATACTAATTTCGGCAACACTCCATCATTTAGAAAAATAGAAAAAGTTAAAGTAACTGAAAATGAGAAGGAAAAAAACAATTTAGAAAATTGATTGTTTCAAACTTAAAATGAGCTTTTCATGCATTTACTGAACAGGTTATTGATGGTGCTGAAAATGATTTTTTCCCCAGTGTAGATGGGTAAACAGTACAATGCTTAAATTATGCTAACCTGTTCTTTTATAGAACAGCTTAAACCGAGATCTGATACATTGTATTTGCCAGAATCGGCACGTGTTTATTTATTACAAAATCATTTTCTCTTAGTACAATGGATTTAATGTGTATCAAAATCTTGAATCTGCCAATAGGTTTATGATTAATCTACATCTTCATTAAAAGTGGGAATAAATTTGGTTACTCTTTGTCCATCTAAAAGCCTTGTGATTTAAAGGGACAGTTCACCCAAAAACTTTCTCCCCTTTAAATTATTCCCAATGATCCTATTTACCTGCTAGAGTGTATTAAATTGGTTGCAAGTAGCTCCTTTACTCATATTTCAGCATTTGAAATAGCTGATTTAGTTTGTGGTTTCCCAACCTATACTGAAAGTTTTGATACTGGCGTATACGCTATTGACAAGCCTAAGTAAACACAGCCAGTGGGATGCAGGATAGTTAAGTAATAAAATGATAATTTTCCATTGTTCTCTCTATGTATTGAGCTATGGTGCTCCAGACAAATATAAGATAAGCAAGCAAGTCTGTGTACATAAAAGTGATAACATAATGAGATCTGATATTACCTGAAGCTCAACCCATTGTAATAGGCTGTGGTTTCAAAGCACAAAACCAGCTACTTCATATACACATATAAACCCGAAAATGCAATTTCTCAAATATTTTATACTCTGCAGTTGGTATAACAAGTCATTTAAAATACATTTATGGAAAAACAATTTTACAGTGTACTGTCCCTTTAACATGAGGACATCCAATCCAAAACACATTTCAGAGCTCTAGGATTGAAAACTCTTTAAAGAGACATGGAAACACACATTTTTTTTTCTTCATGATTTAGAAAGAGCATGCAAATTAAACAGCTTTCCAATTTACTTCTATTATCTAATTTAAGTCATTCTCTTGATATCCTTTGTTGAAAAGCATATCTAAATAGATCCAGTAGCAGCTGATTGGTGACTGCACATTGATGCTTCTTGTGATTGGCTCATCCATGTGCATGGCTATTTCTTAAAAAAGGATGTCTAAAGAATGAAACAAATTAGATAATAGAAGTAAATTGGAATGTTGTTCAAAATTGTTTTCTTTATCTGAATCATGAAAGAACATTTTTGGGTTTAATGTCCCTTTAAGACATCTAGACATAATTCAAATGTTTTAGGTACCACATACAATTCTGTTTACAGCAACTGTTTTGCCATATAACCACTAATGTGATACCTGCATAAAATTGTCCTAAGTATATGTTGATAAGCTTTTCTTTTGTCTTCATTCCAGTGCATTAGAGGCATGTCTGTTTAAAGTTACTTGCTATGTATGCAACAAATTAAAATAATATACAGTATATACTGTATTTATTTTGTAGACCACTATAGAACCGATAAATGAGCAGCCAATAAGAAAGAAGAATGCCAGGCACCAATTAATTAATTACCGCTATTATTGCCTTGTAATTAAGATTGCAGGTTTTTGAGTACTCCAGCACACTTCATGAGATCTATACAATTAACTATTTCCTTTCATTTTATAATATCAGGGCTAATTTATAATATATATATATATATATATATATATATATATATATATATATATATATATAAAGCAGATGAAGCGCACTCTCACTTAGAAGGCATCTACCAGGGTGCAGGCACGGTTTGATACAGAATAGATGAAACTTGCACTCACTGGATTTTTAGAAAAGGTGCTTTATTTAGCACAAAAAAGTGACGTTTCGGGGATCAATCACCCTGGTCTGATGAAGGGGTGATTGATCCCCGAAACGTCACTTTTTTGTGCTAAATAAAGCACCTTTTCTAAAAATCCAGTGAGTGCAAGTTTCATCTATTCTATATATATATATATATATATATATATATATATATATATATATACATACACACAAACACATATATACAAAAATACACCCACGCACACAATTACACTATCTACAAGCATCACTTTAATTTAAAAAAAAAAATTGTTAAATTAAATTTTCAGCTTATGGTAAACAAAGAATGCCCTGGCAATATTTTCTCATAAAATAAATAGTATTCTGTTATTCCTATGGGAAAGACATGGAAATATAGCTATATATTTATCAAACCTAACCGACAGACTCCTACAAAACAGCTTTGCTGCTACCCGAGAAGTAAGACTGACACATTTACCAAGTGTTCTGTTTGTCAAAATATATTTCTTCTAAATCCCACACTTCAGACGAAACATATTTATAAAATATTTAATATCCAACAGCCCATTTGATTGTCAGGTTCGTTACATTCTAAACAAAGCTTTGATCCAGGCTTTATGCTATAATATTAGAAGTGCTCAAATCATGTTGGAATTTATGGCACATAGTATTGGCTCTCATTCCAACCAGACTTACATGCATAAACATTGAACCCAAGCTTGGGTAATATTTTCTTTTTTTCTAAGCCATTGTAATTCACTAGAAGAGTGGACATTTTATTTAGTAAAAAAAAAAAAAAAAAAAAGAAACAGGTGTTTAACAGGCATATTAAAGGACCTTTTGCAGGGATTTTCACAATCTTTCATGAAAGCAAATATATACTCAACCAAACAAAAGTAAAAAAGTTACATTTGATTCTAAATCGGTTTCAGGTTTTTACACTTCAATTGATGATCTGTGGGCAATTTACAATTTTAAACCACCTTTTATTATTTCTGTAACTTCAAAACAATGATAAACATTATTATGATCAAATTCACTTTCAGAACAATTTTTTTTTAAAATAAAACTAGTATTTGAGCTATATTATTAACTTCTTTATTAATTAAACCAAGTAATGATCATGTCTATTAACATATGACATAACCATGAACAAAACATACACACAAATAACCAGGCTATGTTGCTCAACACAGAACAAAATGGGTTTTTAATGGATCAAGACTAATCAACTTCAAACGTAAAAAATTAAACAAAAAATCTATGAAAATCTTACGGAAAGTCGCCAAATGTTACGGTTGCCTCCAGGCTGGCTGGAAGTTGGACCGTAGAAAAGGATGCTCCTAGCGCTCACCAAAGGAGCAGCAGCACCGTAGACTCTATAACTGCTGCGTAGCCACCATAAGTAATGCAGACTCTATGAACCACCGCTGCTGGGCTGGTATCTCGCCGTCTGCTCTGCGCCCTGGACCTATGACCAGGCTCCAGTAGGCGAACCTCTTCCTTCTGTAGCAATCCCTGTAGCTAAGGGAGTATGAAAAACATAGCAATCCCTGTAGTGATTATAAGCTGTCCCCTACAAACATGAGTCAAAGCTGCAAGTTAGAGGGTCAAAAATAGGTCTGGGGACATAGTCTTAAAGGGGGCATTGTTCACCAAAGTCACAATATGTCCCCAGACGGTTCCCAAAGGGCCACACACACCCAACAAAAGTTAATAGGTTTTCAGGGGCACAATCTTCCAGGGGCCATAGTCATGTGGAAGGAGGCTGGCAAATAGGCTTCTCCAAAATCCAGGGAAGCAGGGCAATTTTCCATTTAAAGGGCCAGTTACAAACAGCAGTTTGTAACATATCTCCCCTTTTGGAGGGAGACTAACCAGGCACCTGACCTTCTGCCGGTCAGTGCCTAAGTTAGTCTCGCAACCCACCCACAAATAATCGTTAGCAGCAAAGTAGCCCCCCCACAATACGTAGTACTGGCCTGTAAGTTCCAGGTTGTAGGATGAAAGTGTAGCATCCTCGGCCTTCCTGGCGCAGCTGGGCAAATAGCTGATGGTACTTGGGGGGCAGAGGCCAGCGGCACTCTGCCCTGGTGCCAGCGCTTCTGCTGGGGTGAGGGGTTTGCAGGCCAGTCCTGTAACAAGGACAAGGTCTGTAGGGCAGAGGCCAGCAGCGCTCTGTCCTGATGCCAGCTCTTCTGCTGGGGGAATTGGGGCATAGTCCTGCCCGGTGGCAAAGGGAACGTGGGGGTCAGTGGGGGTTAACATCTCCACTGTTAACCCTGGGCCCAAGTTAGGAGTTAGCTGGGGAGGGGGAGATTGGCTTACCTCCTCCTCCTGATACTCCGGCGGCCGTTGGGAAGGGAGGTCGATGCTCTCCGCTTCCTGTGGAACATGCTGCGGCTGGGGAGAGAGACCGGTTGTCTCCTCTCCCTGGAAGGCACACTCCGGCTGGGGAGGGAGGTCGATGCTCTCCCCTCCCTGTAGCTGGGTCTGTCGCTGGGGATCTGGGCCGCCTGCCCAGCATCCCTGTTGGGCCGGTAGAGAGACTGCGGTCCCATCTCCACCTGCCTGCTGGGGGTCCTCCCAGGACCAGTCTATGAGGCCTGCTGCCTCTGGTATCTCTGGTTGGGGAAGGAGACTGGTTGTCTCTTCCCTCTGCACAGTATACTGCCGCTGGGGAGGGAGGTCGCTGCTCTCCTCTCCCTTACATACTTCCAGCCGCTGGGGAATGGAGTCTGGGCTCACAATTCCCTGCATATTCCTCTGCTGCTGGGGACAGGACCAACTGTCTCTGCCCCCTGTAACTCAGCCTGCCACTGGGGAATGGAGTCTGGGCTCCCAATTCCCTGCAATTCACTCTGCTGCTGGGGGACAGGACCAACTGTCTCTGCCCCCTGTAACTCATTTTCTCACTGGAGAGCAGGTGTCCATACCCCCAAACTCCACAGTTGGCGCTCAAAGGCTCGTGCCGCTTCGTTCTCAGTAGCCAATTCCCGGATGAGGCGACTGACTACCTCCTGCGCAGGGTCTGGACCATATCGGACTAGCCGCCTCTTTACCTCTGGAACGAAATCCGCGCCCTCATAGCGACAGATCAGGTTGAGGTGCTCTTCACAGGGTTCTGACCAGTATCTTGTCAGCTCCATGCTGCTGTAGGTAGGGACGCTGCGCAGTGGCTAGCGTTGCCCTCAATAACTTTCCTACGATACCAGTGCTGTTGTGGTGCTGCTCCTTGCGCTAGGACGCCAATCCCACTGCTGCCGCCAAATGTTACGGTTGCCTCCAGGCTGGCTGGAAGTTGGACCGTAGAAAAGGATGCTCCTAGCGCTCACCAAAGGAGCAGCAGCACCGTGGACACTATAACTACTGCGTAGCCACCATCAGTAATGCAGACTATATGAACCACCGCTGCTGGGCTGGTATCTCGCCGTCTGCTCTGCGCCCTGGACCTACGACCAGGCTCCAGTAGGTGAACCTCTTCCTTCTGTAGCAATCCCTGTAGCTAAGGGAGTATGAAAAACATAGCAATCCCTGTAGTGATTATAAGCTGTCCCCTACAAACATGAGTCAAAGCTGCAAGTTAGAGGGTCAAAAATAGGTCTGGGGACATAGTCTTAAAGGGGGCATTGTTCACCAAAGTCACAATATGTCCCCAGACGGTTCCCAAAGGGCCACACACACCCAACAAAAGTTAATAGGTTTTCAGGGGCACAATCTTCCAGGGGCCATAGTCATGTGGAAGGAGGCTGGCAAATAGGCTTCTCCAAAATCCAGGGAAGCAGGGCAATTTTCCATTTAAAGGGCCAGTTACAAACAGCAGTTTGTAACAAAGGTATTCTCTAACGGATCAGAATACCACTGTTCAATAATTCATACAGGGTATAGGATGTGTTATCACACCACAAAATTTTTTAAAACGCTTGTGATGGTTTTTTGGAAATGTCTTATTAATTGGAATAGAGGCATCACTAGGAACCATATATGATGGGCTACACATGATTCCTCAGTCACAAATAGAGGAACTACTAATAATTGACAAAGAATCATTTTCTTATATGTGTAAATTAATATATATGTGTGTTTATATACACACACACATATATATATATATATATATATATATATATTTATATATATATACATACAGTATATGTGTGTTTGTGTAGACAGTGTGGTGCTCTGAATGAAACCCTATTTTTTTCATACTATTTTATGATACTGTCACTTATCTCCATTAATGTTGTGAAGATTTTAAGAGGACAATTTGCCTCAAACTGCATGCAGGCAAAAAAAAAAATCGACACTTAAAAGTTTTATAAAGTGTTGAATGTAACTTTATAACCACTTAGGGCAGCAAAAAGAAAATGACTTTGCTTTAAAATTACCAGTTGAACAAAAGAGGACAAATTAATACATATTCTTTTTTTTTTTTGATGACCTTTTTCTTTTTTTAACGCTTCATTTTATTATTTCTCATTTCCTTCGTTTTCAAATTATGACATAAAAGAAAAGAAATCCTTTAAAAGCTGCTTAATGATGCTTTTTTTCTTTTTTCATTTAAAAAAAAAAAAAGATTCTTATGTTTTAACTGCTGCAACTTAAAGATCGATCTAAACAATTAAGATTTCAAAATCATTTTGTGAGCTGAAAATGAAGGTTTACACACACTGAATTCCCCAGTTTCAGAGAACTGTATTGCGCCACGGGAGCGCAGAATGAATTTAATTGCTTTGTGACCTAATTAGATGACTTGGTGTATGACATGCAACCAGTTCAAGCCATGAAATGACATACCCTAAGAAATCCTTCAAGTCTGGACAATTCATACAGTGTATTAAAAGAAAAAAGAAAAAAAGAAATAAAAGAGTTGGAATATTTCCTATACAGACTCATTATCCTGACCTCATTTTCTCCTGCAGTTTGTGTATGTAATTAGCATTTATATAGAGGCAACAATCTGTATAGTTTATTAAGGAAGCGCAAATGCAGCATTAATACAAGATAACATCTGTATAGACTACATTATTTAATAGATATCTAGTACTTAATTTACATGTGATACTTTTGAACTATGGAGTTAAACAGGTTGCAGTTTTGAGACAATGTCAACAATTAATTTAAATTGACATAAAAGTCCATATAGTGCCATATCAGAATAATAATTTTTTTTGTTGTGTTTTTTTTTTTTTTAAATAAAAAAAAGTACTTAATTGTGGCCTAGTGTAATTGGACTAGTGACTATGGCATTATTTAGAGGGGATGCATTTTTTGAAAAATATTTAATGCAGAGGAATAATGGTGACCATTTTTAAACCATAGCATCTTCCCAGGACAGGGTTGCTTTGTATTCTTTGCTGCTTAAAGGAACATTAACCAAGGCTCCTTTGGTAAAAACAAATATGTTAAACATAACAAGGAACAGATTGTGTAGAAAAACAGCAAACAACTTACTTGATTTCTTGTAAAATAGCACTTGGAAATTTTCAGTGTAGCCCTTGACCCCAGTGTGATAAGAGTAGAGAATTTTGAAAACCTAAGTATTTATTCTGTCAGTTCAGGGCATGAGCAAATCTGACTCCATGTTATCTAGTCTATTCAGTAGCCTAAAAGTTTTATGACATTAGGCTAAGATAAAGCTGCATGCAAAGGCATATTATTCCATGTAGGGCTGTGACAGAAAGTAAAAGACACTGCACAAATGTAGTGTTAAAAATATATTAAAGGTCAAATCCATTTAAATGGATTAATAATACATATTGCAATGATTTATAGTAAGTAAAAACAACTGTTTGGTGCTTTATTCAATACAACATTGAAACTGACTGTTTAACATCCCTTAATGAACTGGCCCATCTCTACTTTAACTCCCAATGCCCCTTTCTCCTTCTCAAGTTTCTTCTGGGCTGTTCATGTAGTAGCTGAAGAAGTGTAGGGAGTCACATGTAGGTAGGATTACCAGCTGCCCTCCACAAACATACTGGACAATCTGTCAGTGACTGGGCACAATGGTAAGTAGGGTCAAATGATGCCCCCCAGAAGCTCTACCTTAGCTGTCAATTCTTGAGCCCACTATGCATACTTTTCACAACCGAGCAGTCATTATACCCTTTGGTTGCCAGCAATATACAAATGATTACTTTTATCTCTTTGGCTGAAAGTAAAACACAAACATTAGTCATTGGATCCCCTTAACTATCCTACACTTCTTTCTGCACTGTATTTGTAATGCATTGAGGAGATGGAAGCCCTTTACATTTAGCTAACACTCAGAGACTTTAAAAGAAACTGGATGTTTAAGTGTCCAGTATTTTTGTGAATATTTTACGGGACATCCTGCTAAAATATTGGAATGTCTGGTTGAATACTGAATACCTGGCAACCTTACATACAGGTCCAACAAGTGTGAAAAAAATATAGAGTAGCTAAACAGAGAACAGGCAGGTCACATGATATAAAAAAAAAAAAAAAAATTGCAAGAAGAGACGCTTTGTTTGAAAGTGTTGAAGGCCTCTGATACAACCCAGTTATGCAAAGATGTACACATCTGAAGTAGGAAGTACTGAGGTTACTGAACGTTTTAATACTTTTACACTGAAAACCCCACCATTTTAGGAAGAATTTATACTCTTTACTTAAATAATAACTGCCTCTATTATTCTATTATTATTATTATTAGGAAATGTATGTCATTTTAATGGCTATACTGTCAGGGTGCCAGGAATCAGACAGACGAGAAGTGCAAAAATAATCACACCTTTATTAATAACAAAAAATAATAAAAAGTCCACAAGTCAAATAACAAGCCAGGAGTCAAAACCAGAGCTGGTAGTCAGACAAGCCGAGTCAGGAGCCAAAGCGAATAGTCAGATGAGCCGTAATCAGGAACAAGGAAAACAGCAGAGTCAGGAACAAGCCAAGGATCAGGAACCAGGAAGGACGTCAGACAGCCAGGTAATACACAGGAACTCTCGCAAACAGGTCTGAGACAACGCAAAGGCAAAGCATACTGAACAGAGGCCCTTTAAATAATAAGTGATGACATAACAATTCTGAGCCTGCATCCTGTCCCACACAGATGATGCACACCAGTCTGGCCATAAAAGGAAGTGCAGGAAATGAGCAGCATCCCCCACAATGCACCATAGCAAGCAAGAGAGGTGAGTAAAATGGCTGCCAGCAGCACATGGCAAACAAAACAGGGAAAAAACCCTGTCAGTACCATCCCCTCAACGACCCCTCCCCTGCGGGAGGACAAAAGGGTTATTGGGGAAATGGGCATGGAAGGCACGGAGGAGGGCGGGAGCATGAACATCAGAGGAGGGAACGCAAGTATGCTCCTCCGGACAGTAGCCCCTCCAGTGAACCAAATACTGTACACGGCCCCTAGACATTGAGAGTCAATAATGATGCTGACCTCATACTCCTCATGGTTGTCAACAAAGATAGGATGGGGACGAGGCAACACAGTGGTAAACCAATTACAAACTAATGGTTTCAAGAGGGAGACATGAAAAACATTGGAGATGCGCATTGCAGGAGGAAGGTCAAGAGCGTAGGCCACAGGATTGACCCGTCGGAGTATTCGAAAAGGACCAACATAATGGGGAGCCAGTTTATTGGAAGGCACACAAAGGTTCAAGTAGCGGCAGGACAGCCAAACTCTCTCACCAACCTGGTAGGAAGGCGGGGGGCAGACGCCTACGATCAGCCTGGAACTTTTGGCACTGCATAGAACGATGAAGGCAATCCTGAATCTGCACCCATGTGGAACGGAGTTGCCGGAGATGCTCCTCAAAAGCCAGAATACCCTGAGACATGAATGAATCGGGCAACAAGGATGGTTGAAACCCATAATTCGCCATGAACGGGGATAACTTGGAGGAAGCATTAATAGCACTATTACGAGCAAACTCTGCCCAAGGTAACAGTTCAGACCAATTATTGTGGTGATCTGAGACATAGCAATGGAGGAACTGTTCCAGAGCTTGATTAGACCGTTCCGCAGCCCCATTGGATTGAGGGTGATATGCCGAGGAGAAGGAAAGCTGGATCCCCATTTGAGCACAAAAGGAATGCCAAAATCTGGAGACAAACTGGCTACCCCGGTCTGACACTATCTCCTTGGGTAACCCATGTAAACGGAAGACCTCCCGGGCAAAAATTGAAGCAAGCTCCTGAGTGGTAGGCAACTTCATCAAGGGAATGCAATGTGACATTTTAGAAAACCGGTCAACCACCATAAGGATAACAGTATTGCCATTGGAAAAAGGGAGCTCGACAATGAAGTCCATGGAAGATGTGTCCAAAGATGCTCACCATTAGCAATAGGTTGAAGAAGACCCACAGGAAGACGTCTTATTCTGTGCACAAACTGAGCAGGAGGCAACATACGCAGCAACATCAGAACGAAGACCTGGGCACCAGAACTGTCGAGTGACAGACCAAATCATTTGGTTCTTGCCTGGGTGACCTGCGGCTTTAGGATAGTGGTAAGTGTGCAAAAGTTTAGTTTGAAGATTCTCAGGAACAAAACACTTACCACTAGGTTTCTCAAGAGGTGCATTGGTTTGTGCAGCCAGGACCTCCTCCCCCAAGGGAGAAGTCAAATTAGTATGTATGGTAGCTAAAATATGGTCAGGAGGTATAACAGGAGTAGGTGCAGACTCCTCCTTGGACAGAGGCGAAAATTGTTGAGAGAGGGCATCAGCCCTAACATTCTTACTACCAGGCAGGTAGGAGACCACATAATTAAACCGAGACAAAAATAGAGCCCATCTGACCTGTCGGGGCGACAAACGTTTTGCTTCAGATAGATAAGTTAAATTCTTGTGGTCATTAAGAATGAGTACTGGCACTGCCTCCATTCCTTGAGTGCCAAAATTATGGCCAGTAATTCCCTGTCACCAATTTCATAATTGCACTCCCCTGGAGACAATTTCTTAGAGAAGAAACCACACGGATGCAAGGAACCATCAGGCATAGGACGTTGAAACAAGAGGGCACCTACTCCAGTCTCAGACGCATCGACCTCAAGAACGAAAGGCAGGACAGGATTAGGATGAGTCAGAACTGGAGCGGCAGCAAAGGCAGTCTTATATCAAAGGCCTTATTGGCAGTAGGTGACCAATGGAGTGGATCATTCTCTTTACGGGTCTATATTAATTGGCGAACCCCAAAAAAACGTTGAATAGACCGAAGACCAACTGGGCGAGGCCTCTGCAGAACTGCAGATAACTTGTCAGGATCCATGGAGAAGCCTGCAACAGAGATAACATAACCTAGCAAGGTTACTTGAGTCTGATGGAACTCACATTTCTCGAGTTTACAAAACAGGCCGTTCTCACGTAGTCTCTGAAGAACCCGTGTAACATCAGAACGATGAGCCTCAAGTGTGTGAAGATGTCGTCTAAGTACACCACAACACACTGTTGCAACATATCTCGTAGGACATCATTAATAAATTCCTGGAAAACAGCAGGAGCATTACATAAGCCAAAGGGCATTGCAAGATACTCATAATGCCCGCTCCTGGTGTTAAATGCTGTTTTCCATTCGTGGCCCCCCTTGATCCTAACGAGATTGTACGCTCCTCTCAAATCAAGTTTAGTAAAGACCGTAGCTCCCTTGAGGTTGTCAAAGAGTTCAGTAATGAGCGGAATAGGGTAAGCATTCTTATTGGTAAGACTATTAAGACCCCTATAATCAATGCATGGTCTTAACTCGCCACCTTTTTTCTTCACAAAGAAGAAGCCAGCCCCTGCAGGAGAGCAGGATTTGCGGATGATCCAACGCGACAGAGCATCAGCAACATACTCCTCCATAGCACAATTCTCTGCAACAGACAGAGGGTAAACCTGGCCCCGAGGAGGAATGGCTCCGGGTTGCAGGTCTATGGCACAATCGTTAGACCGCTAAGGAGGCAACGTACCGGCATGTACCTTGTCAAAAACGTCTAGGAACTCTCGGTACTCCTCTGGTAATTGAGATACCAAAGAAGTGCACAAGACTTTAACTGGTTTCCGAAGACAAGCGGAAATACATTGTGGGGACCACGACAAAATTTCGGACCTGCGCCAGTCGAGACTGGGATTGTGCTTTTGGAGCCAGGGGTAACCCAGAACAACCGGATAATGCGGAGAGTTTATCACCTGGAACTGGAGGGTTTCACAATGGAGAGCCCCAACAGCCATGGACAACGGAGCAGTTTCGTGAGTAACGAGTGCGGGCTGAAGGGGCCTGCCATCAATGGCCTCTATAGCAAGCAGAACGGACTGAGGCAAAACAGAAATGGAGTGCTTTTATACAAAAGTACTGTCAATGAAATAGCCCACAGCACAAGAGCCTGGGTGACTATGGAGGAGTCCACCCAGGAAAGGACAACTGTGACCAAAGGTTTCTCCTTAAAGGGACAGTCTACACCAGAATTTTTATTGTTTTAAAAGATAGATAATTCCTTTATTACCCATTCCCCAGTTTTGCATAACCAACACAGTTATAATAATATACTTTTAACCTCTGTGATTACCTTGTATCTAAGCCTCTGCAAACTGCCCCTTTTTTCAGTTCTTTTGACAGACTTGCAGTCTAGCCAATCAGTGCCTGCTCCCAGATTACTTCACGTGCACGAGCACAGTGTTATCTATATGAAATATGTGAACTAACACCCTCTATTGGTGAAAAACTGTTAAAATGCAATCTGAAAGAGGTGGGCTTCAAGGTCTAAGAAATTAGCATATGAACCTCCTAGGTTAAGCTTTCAACTAAGAATACCAAAAGAACAAAGCAAAATTGGTTATAAAAGTAAATTGGAAAATTGTTTAAAATTACATGCTCTATGTGAATCATGAAAGTTTATTTTGGCCTAGACTGTCCCTTTAAGCGGTTCCGGGGACGAGGATAAACCACCCAAGGTCTGCCCCCAAAAGGACCTTAGGTGTGAGCGTTTCCCGGCCGTGTAGGACAAGAATTCAAAAGGTGGCCCTGTAACCCACAATAGAGGCAGAACCCCTCCCTCCTCCTAAAGGCCCTCTCCGCCGCGGAGAGACGCGTGAATCCCAACTGCATCGGCTCAGCAGTACTTGGTGACTCGGGACCAGGAGGCATGGGAATAGAGGGAGGCATGGGTGGGAATGAACACGTAGGAGACAACAGAACAGGAGGCTTCCGCAAGCGATCCATGAAAGAGGGCCTCTCTCTGAGTCTAATGTCAATTAGGATAAAAAAAGACACCAATGCCTCGAGATCCTCTGGTAAATCTCTGGCAGCAACTTCGTCTTTAATCGCATCAGAGAGCCCATGAAAGAAGGCGGCAACAAGGGCTTCATTTTTCCAACCAACCTCTGTGGCAAGCGTGCGGAACTCAATAGCATACTGAGCAACAGATCTTGTACCTTGCTGAATGGACATGAGTCGTTTAGCAGCAGAGGAGGAGCAAGCCGGAACATCAAATACCCTTCGAAAGGAGGCCACAAATTCAGGGTAATTTGAAATCACAGTTTTATTAGTCTCCCACAATGGATTAGCCGAGGCAAGAGCTGTGTCAGAGAGTAACGAGATGAGAAATCCCACCTTAGCTCTGTCAGAGGGAAACGCATGAGGTAAAAACCCTCTGCACTGAATAGGATCACCTCCATATCGCTGAGGTAGAGGTGCAGAACCGGACATGCTCCTGGTAGGACTAGGTGCAGCAGCGGAAACAGGAGCAGCCATAACTTGTGGGACACTTTGGTCCAAATGTGCAGTGCAAGTCAGCAGGGTTTGCAGAGCTAGTGCAAATTGATCCAAGCAGTGATCCTGTTCATCCATCCTGGAAATGATGGCAGGTAAAGGTGGATTATTAGTACCATCAGGATTCATGGCCTTTGCATAATGTCAGGGTGCCAGGAATCAGACTGAGACAAGAAGTGCAAAAATAATCACACCTTTATTAATAACAAAAAAATAATAAAAATTCCACAAGTCAAATAACAAGCCAGGAGTCAAAACCAGAGCTGGTAGTAAGACGAGCCGAGTCAGGAGCCAAAGCGAATAGTCAGACGAGCCAGAATCAGTAACTAGGAAAACAGACGGATATACTACAGGAAAGTTCTACTCTGTGAAAAGCATTGCTGGGCTAAAAGAAGTTGCACCCAGGTGGTAAATCGCCATAGAACAGGCTAACAATGGTATTGAGCTGGTTGTTCATTCCTGTGAGTGTATTTCTCTCTGTGTGTATTTAGTCTCCCTATGGGAAAAAGGGGAAACCAGACGTGGACTCTTTGCTCAGTGTGCTTAGAGGAATACTGCTACACCTCACTGACGAGGCCCAATGAAAGCCGAAACGATTGTCTGGGGTTGCTTTGTTCCTTGTTCAGAGAGGAATTGCCTGGTATTTCGGCGCTGGACTGACCGTAATAGGCGGGATCAGACTGATATACTACAGGAAAGTTCTACTCTGTGAAAAGCATTGCTGGGCTAAAAGAAGTTGCACCCAGGTGGTAATCGCCATAGAACAGGCTAACAATGATATTGAGCTGGTTGTTCGTTCCTGTGAGTGCATTTCTCTCTGTGTGTATTTAGTCTCCCTAAGGAAAACAGCAGAGTCAGGAACAAGCCAGGGATCAGGAACCAGGAAGGACGTCAGACAGCCAGGTAATACACAGGAACTCTCACAGACAGGTCTGAGACAACGCAAAGGCAAAGCATACTGAACAGAGGCCCTTTAAATAACAAGTGATGACATCACAATTCTGAGACTGCATCCTGTCTCACACAGATGATGCACACCAGTCTGGCCATAAAAGGAAGTGCAGGAAATGAGCAGCATCCCCCACAATGCAGCATAGTCAGCAAGAGAGGTGAGTAAAATGGCTGCCAGCAGCACATGGCAACAAAACAGGAAAAAAAACCCTGGCATATACAGACTTAGTTCTCTAAAAACTCATAATATATACTGTTCATATACTTTTCCATAATTTGACAAATACTCTATGCTATGAAATAATTACCCAATCTGATGGGTTTCATTATAAAATTTACTGTATAAAATATGGTTCCTTTCAACATTTTTTTCAGCCTGGTGGATTTTTTTTTCTGAAACAAACTTACCAGAACAGTTGACGTAAAAGTGTAGCATTTTCCTGTATGAAAAATAGACAGAGCTGGAATGCACACAAATATATTTCATTTCTGAATAGAAGCATTCCGCAATGCACTTGTATTAGCAACAATGTTTAATCTCTTGCATTACGTAAATGTATGTATGAATATCTCCCAACATTTGTAAAAAAGCAAACAGATAGCGGGGCGCCTCATGTGTGTATCAGTAGGTTCAGGTGGAATGATACATGGACAAAGTAGGACATTTGAGTAGAGCATTCTTGTGTGCTGGTAGTAGTAGTCTGATAGATTACAGGTGTATCAGCTCACCCTCTCCTTGCAACCAGAACAAAGTGTAGATGTGTCCAGATGATATCCAATTCCAAACTGGACTGGACTGGAACCACAATGATATGGCTAAAACCAGAGGAATGCAGCCAAATGGTTACTATAAAAAGACTGTATTGATATATAAAATTACTAAACTGCTAAGAGTAAAAAAGTATTTATTTAAAAACACATTAAAAACAAAAAGCAGTCGGTATATAAAGGGTTGTTTGGTATAAACTCCTAGGTATATGCAATGTGTTTCTCGGTTCTTATATATAAATATTATTTAGATTTATTTAATTAATATTTAAGTTAGGGGGGTGTTAGGGTTAGTGTTAGACTTAGGTTTAGGGGTTAATAATTTTATTACAGTGGCGGCGGTGTAGTGGGGGGCAGGATAGGGGTTAATAAATGTATTATAGGTGGCGACGGTGTAAGGGGGGCAGATTAGGGGTTAATACATTTAATATAGGTTGCGGCAGGGTCCGGGAGCGGCGGTTTAGGGGTTAAACGATTTATTTAGTTGCGGCGAGGTGCGGGATCAGCAGGATAGGGGTTAATAACTTTATTATAGAGGGCAGCGGTATGGGGGGGGCAGGATAGGGGTTACTAGGTATAGAAACATAGAAACATAGATATTGACGGCAGATAAGAGCCATAGGCCCAGCAAGTCTGCCCCACCTTACCTAACAGTATAAACTTATCTAGTTCGTAGGATAGCCCTATGCTTGTCCCATGCATTTTTAAAGTCCCCCACAGTGTTTGTTGCTACTACCTCTTGAGGAAGTTTATTCCATAAATCAATCACTCTTTCTGTAAAGAAGTGCTTCCTCAAATTACTCCTGAATCTACTACCCTTTAGCTTGAGCTCATGACCCCTTGTTCTTGAATTTTCCATTTTATGTAAAATACCCACAGCCTCAGTTATAGAAACATAGATATTGACGGCAATATAGATATTATAGGTATAATGTAGGTTGCGGCGGTGTCCGGGAGCGGGCGGTTTAGGGGTTAATACATTTATAAGAGTTGCGGCGGGGTCTAGGAGCGGCGGTTTAGGGGTTAATACATTTATAAGAGTTGCGGCGGGGTCTAGAGCAGCGGTTTAGGGGTTAGTAACTTTATTGAGTTGCGGGGGGCTCCGGGGGCGCCGGTATAGGGGGTAGAACAGTGTAGTTAGTGTGGGTGCTTAGTGACAGCTTATCTATAAAGCTGGGAAAAGCCGAAGAGCAGCGACATCGGATGAGTGATAACTCTCACAGTCAGCTGCTCATCGCCCAGTACTTGGTGCACGGCTTTTTGACAGCTTTATTGATAACTTAGGCAAATTTTTTCAGGTCCGCAGCGGCGATGGTAGGTGAGCTTAGGCGGGCGTATTGGGCCGGCGAAGGCAGGAAAGTTGACACGTTGATAACTATCCCCCTATCTCTCAACGTGTCACATCGTAGACCAGGATGTAAAAAACATGGATCGCGACTATTATAAAGTATATAAGATGGAGGTTTGTCACCAACAGCCAATAACAGTTCTCTCATCTCACAACATTTGTATCTGAGAATGAGGGACACAGGAGGTTGATAGGAGTTCATCACTATTTTGTGGTTAGAGCTGTGTTGGGAGGGATCATGGGTTTTTAGTGGGTGGGATTGAGGGTGTGTCTGGTTGGTCTGTGGATGTCTCAGTGTGTTCTGTGTATGGGGCTAAAGGGGAATTCTGTAAAGAGGGGCATATGGCTGTCTCAGAGGGACAGAGCTCAGAATCAGGGACTGGACTGTTCCTCTCAAATAGGGAGAGTTGGGAGGTCTGATTGTATGCTGTCTGTCACATGTACAGTAAAGGCTTTTACTGAAGCATGGACAGATTTGCCCAGGATACATTTTTTTTCCAATACATGTACATTGCAAAAATGTTTCTATTCAGAAATGAAATGCACTTATACATTTTAATTTAGACTATTATGTCCCTCTTATATCCACTTACTTGGTAACATTACAGTTTCATGCTTTAGATAGAGAATACAGTTTGTAAAGACTTTTCATTATTAAACTGGTCACAGTCTTTTTATATGTACACATTCTGAGGCATCTGCTCCTACTTTTGAGTCTGTGATTGGCTGATGGTCATGTCACATGATACAAAGGACATGAATATTTGAAACTTGTCATTAAAGGGACACTGAACCCAATTTTTTTTTATTCCGTGATTCAGATAGAGCATGAAATTTTAAGCAACTTTCTAATTTACTCCTATTATCAAATTTTCTTCATTCTCTTGGCATCTTTTTTGAAATGCAAGAATGTAAGTTTAGATGCCGGCCCATTTTTGGTGAACAACCTGGGTTGTTCTCGTTGATTGGTGGATAAATTCATCCACCAATTAAAAAGTGCTGTCCAGAACTCTGAACTAATTAAAAAGCTTAGATGCCTTCTTTTTAAAATAAAGATAGAAAGAGAACAGAACAATTGATAATAGGAGTAAATTAGAAAGTTGCTTAAATTTGCATGCTCTATCTGAATCATGAAAGAAAAAATGTGGGGTTCAGTGTCCCTTTAACTACTGCATTTGTTGATTATGCATTTCTACTGTTTTTAATGGTCTGAAATATTTTGTCTTTTGTTTTTCTGTTCGGCTTCCTACTTAGTTCTTGTTCTCTGAAGAGAAGGCCCTTTGATTAAACTTTAAACATTTAATCCATAAAATTAATTGGAGGCACTTGTGATGCTTGTGAGGCTCCCAAACAGCTGAGATTCACAGACACTTGGGAATTTGCATTTTTAAATAGTTTATTCTAGTTTATTTTCTATTATCAAATTTACTTTGTTGTACCCTTTGTTGAAAAACATACCAAGGTAGGCCCTGAAGCAGCAATGCACTACTGGGAGATATTTACCGATTGGTGGCTGCACATTAATGCCTCTTGTCATTGACTCACCTGATGTGTTAATAAGCTAGCTCCCAGCAGTTAATTGCTGCTTCTTCAAAAGAGGATATCAACTGTATGCTCTATTTGAATCATGAAAGAATCATTTTTGGTTTCATGTCCCTTTAATGTTAATGCAAAACCATGTCCAATATTTATTAAGCATCACTTCACCTATATTTTACACCATTTTGTTAATTAATATTCATGCCTTTAACATCTTTAGCCATGATGAGATGCCTATTACATGTCACATCAACTGAAAAATGCTAGTAACATGAAACACCAATCATTACAACCTCATCATTTAGGAACATGCTTGTAAAAATGGTTTATACAAACATTTGTACATGTAAAAATATTCATGTCTGTTTTGTTCCGGAACATTCTAGGGGTCTTGATGTTTCACCTGCACCTACATGCACATAAATACTCCATAGCCCTGGGAAGTATCTCTGTTATGCCTCCCTATTTTAAAGCTAATTAAGATTGTCTGAATTTTATTTTTTTATTTATTTCTCTTTAACTGGTTTCAAGATAAAAACATTTTATTCATATTTTAGTTTGGTGTGGGTTTATAGAGGAAGTTGTTTTTTAATTTGCTTTTATTGTAAGGTTTTCAAATATGTTTTTGTGATGTGTTTGGAAAAATAAAAAATGAAATCTGATGTGGGTTGCGTTCAAGAAGTAACGGTTACAAGATAGATGCTATGCTATTTTATTGAATACAACAGAGATTGACCTGCAAATCAAATCTTTACGATTCCGCAAATTTTCCTTTTCTGTAAAATATTAGTTTCACAAATATTTTTTTATTGAATGTATACCACTGACTGAAGTAATATTCACAATCTCTCCAGTGGCACAGAAACAATTTTGAGGGATTTGTGTCCTTCTTATTCATTCTTCATCTCTTTATTTATCTATTTTTGTTTTATTCCTTTAAACATGTATACAATAGAAGTAAACAGAGGATTAGGGATACTGTTTCCAATATGTATAAAACTAATAATTTTCCTTATAAAACCGGATTGTAATGTGGCGCTTCATGTTCTGTGCATCATTTAAGTAAATTTCATAATGTTGTACATATATAGTTTGGCAATGTGCATAGAGGGATATGGCTGCACCTCACTGACGAGGCCCACATGTGGGGTTGCCATGTTTTCTTGTTCAGAGGAGGATTGCTGGATATTTTTGGGCTGCCTGTTCCTTTTTTAAGCAGGATCAGACTGATATACCTCAGGAAATTTCACTGTGAAAAGCACAATTTGACTAAAACAGGCAGCTCCCAGGTGGTGACCCACCAAAAAAAGCTAATAACTGTTATCCATTCCTGGTCGAGGGCTTCAATTTCTGTAAATAAATATGTAAGTTGGCAACTATTACATTATAGAAAATTATCATCTCCCCTGCAATCATTCCCTCACTTTCTGGTATTTTCCTCCCCCAGATGTTGGGGTTTTCTGTCCCTTTAATTTGTCTTATTTTAATATATGTTCATAATTATTCATTTTTTGCCATCGTTGTCACTGTGCTATCTTCTCTTTGGCTTCTGACATTGCGTACATGAATATCTGCATAGCCTGTTCCCGCTTGCTTTACAAATCACCCACTATGCCTCTAACTGATTTTTTATTTTTTTCAATAATTTTTATTTACCAATGTAAAGTAATTTAATTTACATAAAAGCATCACAATCTAAACAAATTGAATTGTTAGGACAATCTTGCAATTACAAAGTAGTTAAAAAGGGAGGGGTACATATCTATCAAATGAAAACTGTCAGAGATATATCTCTTATAAATGTTAAACATGTTCCAATATTACCTCTAGGGCCCCATTACATATGCGGCGATGCCGGTTTTTGCTCGTTTTTGGTATCCTATATACAGCGCCGCATATAAATGCGCTACGTATATTTCACCTGTCGCTCGCAATTTTTATCTCCCATAAGCTAACATGGGACCGCATCGTAAATCGGTATCCAATATCCAGCGCAAGGCCTTACGTGGCAAAAATGGAGAAATCTTACTCCATTTTTACCTCGCCATAAAAGAGCAGCCGTAGCAGGCCTTGCGCTGAGTATGAGAGGCACCGTAACTCCCTAAAATGCCTGCAAAAATAAACTAACACCTAACGCATGCGCAATGTCTATCTACCTGTCAACCGCAATCCCCTAAACTATAGTACAAAAAAAAGCAAACACTAAATTACAGAAAATAAAAAAAAATTACAAGAAGTTTAAACTAATTACACCTAATCTAAGCCCCCTAATAAAATAAAAAAGCCCCCCAAAATAATAAAATGCCCTACCCTATACTAACTTACAAATAGCCCTTAAAAGGGCTTTTTGCGGGGCATTGCCCGAAAGTAATCCAGCTCTTTTACCTGTAAAAAAAGAAATACAACCCCCACAACATTAAAACCACCACCACCCACACCCAACCTTAGTCTAAAACCCACCCTATCCCCCCTTAAAAAAAACCTAACACTACCCCATTGAAGATCACCCTACCTTGAGCCGTCTTCACCCAGGCTGGGCAGAAGTCTTCATCCGATCTGGGCAGAAGAGGTCCTCCATCCGGGCAGAAGTCTTCATCCAAGCGGCATCCTTCCTGGCTGACAGACTAACGACGAATGAATGATCCTTTAATTGATGGCAAAGATGGCGTCCCTTGAATTCCGATTGGCTGATAGGATTCTATCAGCCAATCGGAATAAAGGTAGGAAAAATCTGATTGGCTGATGCAATCAGCCAATCGGATTGACCTCCCCATTCTATTGGCTGTTCCAATCAGCCAATAGAATGCAAGCTCAATCCTATTGGCTGATTGATCAGCCAATCGGATTGAACTTCAATCCGATTGGCTGATTGCTTCAGCCAATCAGATTTTTCCTACCTAATTCTGATTGGCTGATAGAATTCTATCAGCCAATCGGAATTCAAGGGATGCCAACTTGGATGACGTCATTTAAAGGACCCTTCATTCATCGTTAGTCGCTCGGCCAGGAGGGATGCTCCGCGTTGGATGTCTTCAAGATGGTGCCGCTCCTCGTCGGATGGAAGAAGATAGAAGATGCCGCTTGGATGAAGACTTCTGCCCGGATGGAGGACCTCTTCTGCCTGGATCGGATGAAGACCTTGTGCCCGGCTGGAGGACCACTTGTGCCCGGATCGGATGAAGACTTCTGCCCGGCTGGGTGAAGACGGCTCAAGGTAGGGTGATCTTCAATGGAGTAGTGTTAGGTTTTTTTTTAAGGGGGATTGGGTGGGTTTTAGAGTAAGGTTGGGTGTGGGTGGTGGGTTTTAATGTTGGGGGGGTTGTATTTCTTTTTTTACAGGTAAAAGAGCTCTGATTACTTTGGGGCAATGCCCCCCGCAAAAAGCCCTTTTAAGGGCTATTTGTAATTTAGTATAGGGTAGGGCACTTTTATTATTTTGGGGGCTTTTTATTTTATTAGGGGAGCTTAGATTAGGTGTAATTAGTTTAAACTTCTTGTAATTTTTTATTTTCTGTAATTTAGTGTTTTTTGTACTATATTTTATTTTATTGTATTTAATTTAGCTAATTGTAGTAATTTATTTAATTAATTTAATGATAGTGTAGTGTTTAGGTGAATCTGTAACTTAGGTTAGGGTTTATTTTACAGGTAAATTTGTAATTATTTTTAACTAGGTAGCTATTAAATAGTTATTAAACTATTTAATAACTATTGTACCTAGTTAAAATAAATACAAAGTTGCCTGTAAAATAAAAATAATCCTAAAATAGCTACCAATGTAATTATTAATTTATTGTAGCTATCTTGGGTTTATTTTATAGGTAAGTATTTAGTTTTAAATAGGAATAATTTAGTTAATAATAGTAATATTATATTAGATGTATTTAAATAATATTTAAGTTAGGGGAGGTTAGGGTTAGACTTAGGTTTAGGGGTTAATAACTTTATTATAGTGGCGGGCGACGTTGGCGGCGGCAGATTAGGGGTTAATACATTTAATAGCCTTGTGGGCTATGGCGGTATAGGGGTGTTAATACTTAAATAGGTTAATTGCGGTGTGGCCTATGGCGGTTTAGGGTTAATAATTAGGCTTATTGCATTGTGGGGGTTGTTGGCTCTAGGGGTTAATACATTTATTAGTAGTAGTGAGAGGGGGATTGCGGATATAGGGGTTTTACGTGTCGGGCTATTTTTGGGAGGCAGTTTAGACTTTTACAGGAAATTTGAAATTTCCTTTACTTTTCTTAGGCGCCCGGCAGTTTCTAAAGTGCCGTAAGTCACTGGCGACTCCAGAAAATTAGTATTTACGCTTATTTCTGGACATCGCCAGTTTATCTGACTTACGGCACTTTAGGAACTGCCGGCGGGGTATATGTAATACCCTGATGTGCAAGGTGAAATTACGGGGTGGCGCAGGTTCCACGCTTGCGCTGAAACCTGTGCCGTATATCGGATCGCGCCCCCTATGTGTCATTTTGTGTCATTTTATTTTAAATGTATTTACTTTAAAGGCATAAAACAACAAGTCCAGAAAACATTATGTAAATGTAAAAAGAATAATAATAAAAAAATAATATATTCCAAAGCACTTGACCAAGGAGTTTAAAGCACTGTTAGAACCAATTGGAATGAATAAAACATTAACAGAAATATAACTAAGTATAATTTCATTTTTTAGAAAATCTAATTGTTTTCTCATTTCTTGGCTACTTCAGATCTTGCATGCACAATCTATTGTACTAAAGCTTGTCGTCATCAGAGCATAGCTAATGAAGCACATTAACAAGTTATTGATATGTTGAATCTTAGTTGCACTTTCTAAAATGACATCTTCTAGGAAGATCTTTTCGGTTACTTCGCTTTTATCACTGCTGTAATGTACATCAATTATTGGTAACAAGACTCTGGAAACATATTTTGTACCTTAAAAAGGATTTTTTTTTTTTCCTTTCTGTAAATTGGCTATTAAACACTAGAAAATAAGCAATTAGAAGGATGATTTGGAGATTTTTTTTTCTGCCTTTACTTGTCTGTTCTATCGTTTTACTAGTATTATGACCTTGCTAAAATGCAAAGGGTATTGGTTAAGTGGCAATTTATCAATAGGCAGCTCTTTCCGAGTTTATGCCCAATGCTTCTATTGCACCAATTAGTAATGACCTTTCCTCCTAGCCGTGGGACGTAATAAAGGAAAGACTGCTTCTTAAATATTTTTACCCCTTAATGTTAGTTTAAGCAAATTTCTTTTGCAGACATTCGTGTTTCAAGGGCTTTTCTTTGTACTCTTATTAAGTTAAATCTGCTAAATCTTGTGTGCTGGAATTAAACTTAATGTTTCCAGAAGCTATAATATTCAGTGCCCTTTCTAGAGTGTCCTGTTTCAGAGTTATTGCCTCTGCATTGTGTATTCCTTTTTTTTTTCCCATTCTGTTTAACTACTGCAGAGAAAGAAAAAGATATCTTACCCTATTACCTGCTTTGGAAATTCAGTTTTTGTTTAGTTTATGAGCTATTTATTGCCGTTTCAAAAACATTTTATTTTCTATTGTCAATTGAACAATCAGCATTTTAACATTTAAAGGGATATTAAACTCTAAATACATTTTATAAGTGTAGTATTGAGGTTATTATCACTTCCCTCTAGTCATGGGTGCTGCCATGTTCATATCTGCCTTTCAATACATTTCAGTGCTGAGCTGTTTTCAGATACCTGCAGTGTAAATTAGATTCCATAGTGGACCCATTGATTAGGAGGATGTGCATGAAAGTGTATTTAGTGTTTTAGTGTCTACTACTTAAAGGGACATGCCACCCACATTTTTTTTCTTTTATGATTTAGAAAGAGAATGCAATGTTAAACATCTTTCTAATTTACTTTATTATCTAATTTGATTTACTTCTCTTGATATTCTTTGATGAAAAGCATATCTAGATATGCTCACTAGCTGTTGATTGGTTGCTGCACATAGAAGCATCATGTGATTGGCTCACCATGTGCATTGCTTTTTCTTCAAATAAGGATATTTAAAAAATGAAGCAAAATAAATAATGGAAGTAAATTGTAATGTGGTTTAAATTTCTATTCTCTATCTGAATCATGAAAGAAAGATTTTTGGCTTAGTGGCCCTTTAAGTCCTTAAATCATTTTATGTTGGTTTACCAATGTGTACAAAAATACAAGCTCTTGAGTATATTGCCTTGGTTCTTGAGATGTATAAATACACCTACTGCACTCTAGATATTTTCATACACAAATAGGGCAATATTGTTTCCCTTTCTATAGACACATACTGCAGAAACCAGCACACCCTTGGGCCTCTCTATATACTCAAACACAGAAATTATTTTAGCTTATTTTCATACACAGCAGAATAGATAGAAGTCTTGAACCTTTTATCTACTCACAAATTCTTAGTAAACAGACACACCCTTGCATGTATTTCCATGTTTGGAATGTTATATGTATTTTACATTCCGATAAATTGCATAACAAGCAATGTTTACAATTCTTCTGAATCACTGGGATCAATCCTGAAGACCTCAATCCTATATAACCAATGCATTGCTAAAATCTCCCCATTTACTGTTTACTTATGTTCAGTAATATCAGCTCTAGTATACTGTATGTGCTCACCTGCAAACATATGTTTGCCAGACAAATGCTAATATATATAACTGGATATAAAAAGCTACATACCAGGGTGGGGACATTTGTACTCTTTTAGCCCTCTCTGTGGATCCATGGGTATATTTCTGTTTGAGCACAAGTATTGCAAATTGAAAGTAAACACGTTCGCTTGAGTGCAAACTAAATTAGCACTCGTCCGTTTGGAGTGACTGAATACCTAGGTCCTGAGGATCCTAAAGGTCTTTGGCTGAAATGATTATTAAAGAATGCTCGCCGAGTACTTCTATTTCCTGGTGAAAACAGGGTGTCTCACTAAAGGGGCGTTGTACAGCATTTTCATATGTTATGTGCACAATAAAATTTCTATTTTAAAATGTTGCAAAATGAATAATTGAACCCTCTTACATAAAAATATGCAGGAAAATTCTATTTTTAAGGTGCATCAAAAATCGTAACAAATTTCTTCACCAAAAATCGTATTTTATCAAAAATTTTAAATTTGTTTGTTAACTACTCAGGAATAAATCATATTAAATAATGCACAGGGTAAATCGAATTTAAGTACATAGGATGTGCAAAAAATCACTTAGAAATGCATACTTTTAAGTACAAAATACTATTCCTATATTATAAAAGTTCATGTATGTTTGTCCGATGCATTGCATGACAAATATACCTGGCCATAAGGAAGGATCAGCAGTGACCGATGTGAGGATCAGACAGCAGGAGTGGGCGGGAGGTGGGGCGTGACCAGCGGGGAGTGGGCGTGGTGGGACCGCTGCACTGCAGAAAATTGCAATGTGTACACGGATATAGGACTAGTGTGCCTGTATAATATATATAACAAGAAAAATCATCTTTATTCTCTTTAATATTTGAAGTGTTTTACTATGTATTTACTGTAAACTATGTTACATTCCAATGTTCTTCACATAAGTAGAAAATGTTCTTTGTATTTTTAAATATATATTCTTAATATATCTGTATATATTTATAGCTGTATTTATTTATATATAAAGTCTATAGGGCGAATGCATTAACGTGGTCATGATATCTGTAATCCTGAAGTTAGCACAACATTGGTTTCACATGTGAGCAAACAATTTACTTTCAGCAGCACTTGCGATCATTGTAATCTTGCCCTATATTGGCAAACTCATAAGCCTTCTGGTTCTTATCCAACCAAAAAAAACATTGTTCTTTGGTTTCATTAAAGGGGAATATAATATATATATATATATATATCTATATACACACACAAGGGAATATAAACAAAAACAAGTCGAAACCACCATTTATAGGAAACCAATTTCTAAAAAATGCCCTTTTACCACCTAAACAAACCTTCAAGGCAATAGCTTAGGGCCAACACCTCAGAGTAAAGTGCAACTGTACTAATCAAATGGATTATGAAAAAGAGGGTGCATTACTAGATGTTCACTTGAAAGACAGAGGTTCTCATAAACAAGTTATCAAAGATGTCCGTTTGGCAGTAGCCAGCATGGATAGAAATGACCTGACCAAAGATTAAAATCCTTTAAACATGAATACGAGGGAAAACAGGGGCAGTTCAATTCGTTACTCAATATTCTCTACAATACAATAAAATCTGTAACTTACTCAAAAAACACTTTGCCCATGTCTGAAAGCTGATGGCAGTCTTACTAAAACCCTAGAAAAGGATATCAATTTTTCTTATAGAAGAGGTAAAACTATAGGAAATAGAGTATCCCCTACTGTGTTTAAAACCAGTTAAAAAAAAAGTAATCTGGCTACAAACCAAGGGCTTACACAAATGTGGTTTTAGTGATTGCAAATGTTGGAAATAAGTTCTCATCAGCTAAGAGGGGAGAGACATTTGATCATAGACACGTGTCTTAATTGCAGAGTAAAGGGTGCAGTGTATCTATTGAGTGCCATCTCTGTCATCTACAGTATGTTGGAAAAACTTTACAAGAAGTGAGAGCTCACATTAGAGAACACCTGTCCAGCATTACTGGGGATACAGAGATGAGCAGAAAAGAGAAGAACATTGTTACCTGTGGCCAAACATTTTATAGACAAACATGCCCGAAACACTAAATCACTCAGGTGGACAATTCTAGAAAAGGTAACATTAAGTTCAAGAGGAGGAGACAAAGATAAACTCCTCAGTAAGAGGGAAGTATACTGGATGTTTTGTTTAAAACCTAGAATGCCAAATGGATTTAACTCCATATAGGATCTAATTAATTTCTGGGAGTAAGTTGTAAATATCATACATCAGAATAAACAACATACTATATGCCACAAGGTAGAGAAACTGACCTTAGGGGTTTTTTTAACATGAGAATGTAATACAGGTAGCCCTCAGTTTACACTGGGTTAGGTTACAGGAGGAATGGTTGTAAATCGAAACAGTTGTAAATTGAAACCCAGTTTATAATGTAAGTCAATGGGAAGTGAGGAGTTAGTTCCAGGCCCCCTCTCAAAACTGACATAAGTAACACCTAATACATTATTTTTAAGCTTTGAAATGAAGACTTTAAATGCTAAACAGCATTATAAACCTAATAATATAGATTGTATCATCATCAAACTAAGTTTAATGAACAAAAACATTTGCTAACAGCACCTAATAAATAATCACACGACAGACCTGCATCATCATCAAACTAAGTTTAAAGGGACAGTCTAGGCCAAATAAACTTTCATGATTCAGATAGAGCATGTCATTTTAAACAAATTTTCCAATTTTACTTTTATCACCAATTTTGCTTTGTTCTCTTGGTATTCTTAGTTGAAAGCTTAACCTAGGAGGTTCATATGCTAATTTCTTAGACCTTGAAGCCCACCTCTTTCAGATTGCATTTTAACAGTTTTTCACCACTAGAGGGTGTTAGTTCACATATTTCATATAGTTACCACTGTGCTCGTGCAACGTGAAAGTAATCTGGGAGCAGGCACTGATTGGCTAGACTGCAAGTCTGTCAAAAGAATGAAAAAAGGGGCAGTTTGCAGAAGCTTAGATACAAGATAATCACAGAGGTTAAAAGTATATTATTATAACTGTGTTGGTTATGCAAACACTGGGAAATGGGTAATAAAAGGATTATCTATGTTTTAAAACAATAAAAATTCTGGTGTAGACTGTCCCTTAATGAACAAAAACGTGTTTTTTTACTTGCATTTTTTCTGCAATCAGGTTCTCTGCATTGTTAGCATGTTAGATAATATTGGGTCTGCACCTATTCTATGCATTTCAATCTGCAGTGATTAATAGGCAGTTAGGCACCTTCACCTCAAGCAGCTGGACAGGAAGATAATAGGGAAGTGGCTGCTCGATAGCTAATGTCTGCTCTGTGTACACAGATCAATTTCAAACCTGTTAAGTTGCATAAACTTTGCTGCAAAACAAGCGGACAGCTCCACCTACTGGCTATTTTAATTACTGTATGCAACAAGATTTCACAGTTCAGTCAATAGGAGTTTAATTGAGTTTGTTAAAACAGACCTGGCACAGCACATAGAAATCCCCACTGCTGACACGTTTCCTGTCTCACGGGCAGTTCATCAGAGCATGCTCTGATGAACTGCCCGTGAGGCAGGAAACGCGTCAGCAGTGGGGATTTCTATGTGCTGTGCCAGGTCTGTTTTAACGAACTCAATAAATGAAATTTTAATTCATACAATCATCTCTCTCTCTTTAAACTCCTATTGACTGAACTGTGAAATCTTGTTGCATATTTGTTGATGTTGAATAAGAGTTCAGGAGAGCTCTAACAGTTACAGCATAGGACAGCATACGTCACAGGCACTTACCTGTCGAAATAACAGTGAAGTATACACAGCGTTCATGCCGGAGGGCAGACGGTTTACTAACAAAGCACACCTGAGTTACTTGTATCCTTTACTAAGCTGAAACTGTCTGATACACACAGCCATCGATTGACACCGGAGTGGTAAGCACGCTGTTTATACATTACAAAAGTCTGAAGTGTATATTATAGGAACGGTTCTTTTACCTGTAAACTCTGTGATTTCCGCATTAGTTGGGGCCTCTAATGAGGGGTTGTTCACAAGAGTCATATGGATATTACTATTACACTGTATTAGTCAACACAATACTTTGAAATATTATTTTAATTACTGCACATGACTGAAAAAAGGTTGTTATTCTGAAACGACGCAAATTAAACCGGCGAAAACCGAGGGCCACATATATCTATATATATATATATATATATATATATATATATAAAAATAAATAAAAAGAATAAACTTTCAATGTATAAGATAAGATTGCAATATTACTATCTGGAAAATATCTGATAAGAATATATTGCGAATATACCGCCTTACATTTAGTACATGAACACTTACTGGCCTCAAGTAGTGCTAGTATAGACTCATTGAGAGATGGTAATTAATATTTGCAATTCATATCATTTAGAATGCTTTTTCATAGAAAATAATAAATATTAGATTAACGCAGCACTGTAATTCAGATTGTAACCTTTCGATATTGCATTGCAATACTAAACATTCATCTGCCCCCCACCCTAACAGCACAACTAGCTAGAGATATATCTTTAAATAGGTATCTTTGAATAGGAAGCACACGTTAAGGGTTAACAGGCATTTCAAGTTGGCACAGTTGTTTTTAATTGGACACTGATTTTATGATTATAAATTGTGGCCACTATGGCGATAGATCAGAGGTCTATGAGTACGGCTCCACTGAGCTGAAACGCGTTAGACCTGATCTATCACCAACATGTTTTTCTGACTTCTGCTGTTTTTAAAAAAAGAATAAAGATTTGCTTTTTAAACGGACTCAGCGCTGGTTTCTACTTTTTTTCTCTTGGAGTTATATTTATATATATATATATATATATATATATTATATATATATATATATATATATACATATATATATATATACAGTATATTTAGTATATTACATCAAATATCACTTACATAAAATATTATTTATTATGAAAACAGATTAACTCAAAATGCAATAATGCAACACAGATATGACATCTAATCATCTATAATTGAAATCTAGGGAGAAAATCTAATTATTTATAACGTGAACAGTAAACTCTACAACCAACAAAAAGACTCAACTGAAACCCATTAACAGAGCATTTCCTGAGTGTACACACTAAGGGCTCGATTTATCAAGCCTCTACGGCTGCAAAGTTCTCACAAGAACTTGCTCACCATGATTTATCAAGCAGCGGTCACCAGACCGCTGCTTCCCTAAGATCTCAAGGGCAGGGGGCGGGATTGCACGCGAGCGCAAAATTGTGCTCGTGTGCAATGGATAATACCTGCGGGTAATTTTGCCCCGCCACAGGCGAGCTGAGGCGTACAGGGGCGCGTATACGCGCCCCTGTACGCCTCAGCGTTAATAAATCTAGCCCTAAGGCCTAGGTTACAATTGAAGTGCTATCCATATTGTGAGAATGGCGCACAATCTAGTATTATAAGTAAATGGTAAAAAAAAAAAAAAGAAAATCTTAAGACACCTGAGATTTTTTATAGTGTGCCCTATACTTTCAATGGATAGCACATTGTGCTCTATTATCACTCATATTATGTGAGCAATTGCGAGTTGTGTGTTGCTCTCAAGCCACAAGACATAATAACGATGGAAAATGTAGTGCTCTGGAGAACCTGAATAAAAGTGTTAAAGGGGCATGAAACCCAAATTATTTATTTCATGATTCAGACAGAACATGTTTTTAAAAATCTTTCCAATTCACTTCTATTATCTTATTTGTTTAGGTGTCTTGATTACCCTTGAAAAGGATTACCTAGGTAGGCTCAGGAGCTGCTTATTGGTGGATGCACATATATGCCTCCTGTTATTGGCTTGGCTCACCCAATTTCTTAACTAGTTTCCTATAGTGCATTGCTGCTTTTTCCACAAAGAATACCAAGAGAAAGGAGCAAATTATATAATAAAAGTAAATTGGAAAGTTGTTTAAAATTGTATGTTCAAGCTAAATCATTAAAGAATTTTTTTGGATTTTATGCCCCTTTAAGTGTTAATTTGATAATTTTACTATTACATATGAGGTAATTATATTTGTTATTTGTCTGTCTATCTATCTATCTATCTATCTATCTATCTATCTATCTATCTATCTATCTGTGCATTTATTTTCAGACAAATTGTTTATATTCGCTGAATTTGTCTAATATATATAGAGATAGATAGATAGATAGATTATCTTTTAACATTTTATTTAGAGATTTGATTCCTATACTGTAGTCTTTATTTTCATGCTTTCCCAGAGTTGCTTATTTTATTTTATTTTCTCTAAAGCTTTAATCAGATTGTCAGTCAAACCATATTTACCCAAATTGTTAGACATGGCTTCCAGCAGTTTGACTCTGTTCCATTTAAAAGCTAAACTTGTATCAATACCTCGCAATATACAGTATTATGGGTCAATATGACACCTTTGTTATGTTTCCCATGTTTGAAAGTGCTCTCTCTGAGTATCAGATACATGAAGCCAGCAGACTGATTACAAGAGAAACATGTCTCGAACAAATGAGAGATTTACTCATGTGAACTAACCACTTGAGAACCAAACCAAATCTAACTGCAAAACATAAAGAAGGAATTGAAAATAATAAATTGCACTCTCCACCAAAGTTTTATTGTGAGATTGATGTCTAAGTTTATTGTGGTATCTATCTATCTATCTATCTATCTATCATCTATTTATCTATCAATCTATCTATCTGTCTATCATCTATATCTATCTATCTATCTATCTATCTATCTATCTATCTATCTAACTGTCTATCTATCTATATGTCTGTCTGTCTTCTTTGTCTGTGTCTGTCTATATATCTATCTATCTATCTATCTATCTATCCATCTATTTATCTATCTGTCTGCCTATCTGTCTATCTATCTATATGTCTGTCTGTTTGTCTGTCTGTCTGTGTGTCTGTCTGTCTGTCTATCTATCTATCTATCTATCTATCTATCTATGTGTTCTAAAAATAAACTGCATACAAGTATAGAAATTGTATCTGGGTACCAATGCTGAAAAGCAAATCAGAACTTTATAAAGGGTCTCCAGACATTATAGAACACATATTTGTTGCATAATCTGTTTTTATGGCATAATCATTATGTTTTATGGTTTTTGTAATTAAAGTAATAAAACTAAATGTTACGTCCCTTGTGGAGTAGCACACGAGCAGATCTCACAGCATGTCTATGTGAGCTGTACCCTGCATATTGCGTATTTGTCACGCAAGGAGAGGGGAGCACACTAAAGCTGATGCAGATTAATAATGTAAGTCTGTGTTTATGGACTCTCTAATTGTTACTTTGAATCATGCTAGTGCTTTATATATACTCTTGTATGAGTCAGTCTTATTAAAGCCTTGTCATATATTTGTAACAACAGAATACAGAGTAAGGTTTATTCACTGCTACACAGAGATGTAAAAATGAGCGCTGCAATTAAAATCTATATTTGAGCGACCTCCAATCTACTCTCTTATTTATATCCGTTCCTGCTATTTCTATTCTTAAAGGGACATGAAACCCAGAGTTTGCCTTTAATGATTCAAATAGAACATAATATTTTAAACATCTTTCCAGTTTACTTCTGCTATCAAATTTGCTTCATTCTCTTTGTATCCTTTATTAAAGAAGTACAATGCAATACTGGGAGCTAGCTGAATAAATCCGGTGAGACAATGACAAAAGGCATAGATTTGCAGCCATCAATAACCAGCTAGGTTCCAGTACTGTATTGCTGCTCCTAAGCCTACTTTCAACAAAGTATGCACAGAGAAAAAAAGCAAATTAGATATTTAAAATAAATTGGAAAGTTAATTAAAAGTTCATGGTCTGCATACACACAAGGTAAACAATTTTATAGTATAATCTTATACTGTTAATATAACTTTAAGTGACATAAAAGAATACAAAAATATCCATATTCCATCTCTGATGATTCAGGTTAACTCTTACATCTGTCTGATTTTTGGATGATCTGTATTTGGAAAACTATCGCTGCTTCTATAACATGTAATCTTAAATTAAATACTGTATGTATTAGAGATGTGCATTCGTTTTGTTATCAATGCAAATTCGTAACAAAAATTGGATATCGGTTTTGTTTTAACAAAATGAATATCTGAATTAATGCACAACGGAATTTAAAGAAAACTTAAACACGCTGATGAAATGCATCAGTATTATTTTGCTTTCTTTAAATTACATTTAAATACTTACCTTTAGCGCTCTGGAAGACTGCGGTAAACTAATCCGCTTCTTTACAGAGCCACAGCCGCGCTAATTATTATTATTATTATCAGGTATTTGTAGAGCGTCAACAGATTCCGCAGCGCTGTAACATAGTCGGCTGTACAGGATTGATTTTGTAGGGGTTCAAGTGGGTAGAGGGCCCTGCCGAGAGTTTCACTGTTGTAGTCGTCTCTTATGAAGCGATCTGTAAACAGCTGGGCCCATAGGCTTACATTCTAAGGGGTTCAAGGGGAAAGCAATGGAGTTAGGAAAGGTTATTGTTGGATAGAAGGCTTAGCATGCGGCTCCCAGAACTTGCACTAAAGGGAAAGGTCTTTTAGTTCAGGCACTGGGAGCCACCACCCTAAGCCTCCTATTAGTGCAACTGGGTCTCTGTGAAAAAGAGGAGCGGGTAAGCGCGGCTCTGCAGTGAGCTAAAAGGTAACTATAAGATACAGGTGAACTTTTTCCACCTGTAGCTTAGGAACATTTACATTGGTTTAACGAAAATTATGTTCTACGAATATTCAGTATTAGTTTTGTTTAAAGGGATATTACACCTAAATGTTTTCTTTCATGATTCAGAAAGAGCATCGCAATTTTACGCAACTTTCTAATTTACTATCAAATTTTTATTTGTTCTCTTTGTATCTTTATTTGAAAAAGCAATAACGTAGCTTAAGAGCCGGCTCATTTTGGGTTCAAGCACCCTGGGTAGTGCTTTTATGATTGGGTGGCTACATTGGTTTCACCATATCAACAAGCACTACTCAGGTGCTGAACCAAAAATGAGCAGCTCCTAAACTTATATTCCTGCCTTTTCAAATAAAATATCCAAGAGAATGAAGAAAGTATGATAATAGAAGTAAATTAGGAAGTTGCCTTAAAATGGCATTCTCTATCTGAATCATTAAAGAAAAAATGTTGGGTTTATTATCCCTTTAAAACTAACCGACATACTGAATAATGCAGCCAACAAATAATCAAGGAAACAAATTTCCCTGAATATTCATTATGAAAAATTCGGACAAACCAAATTTTTCGTGAGCTGCCCATGCCTAGTATTACTGTGAATGCATTTTTATGTTTTACATTATTTATGCCTATTTAAAAACATTTATCTTGATAAGCAAAATATCAACAATCTCTATTCAACATTTTACTATGAATTTCCAAACATAAAATCCATACTAATAATAATAATCTTTTACATTTGCTGTGAATTTCCAAGTAAGTTTCTCTTTTAAATACCCATACAATTGTATTTATTTCCACACAATAGCACTGCAAAGCTTTTGTACCAATATCATGTGATATATATTTTAAGAAATAAATATGGGGAATATTGTTAGAATGTGCAGATGTTGCTGTAAATGTATGGAGTAAACAATTTAGTATTATTTTCGTGCTGTTAAACATTCACAGCTCAAGATAAGATAACTATTGTCATAACATAAGTATAAAGTAGACTTGTCTATTTTTAGCTTAATGTTAGACTTTTCCTTTCTACATCAACCTTAATCTGTTGACAAAAAAGACAAAAATTATAGTGATTTTGTTGCTAACATTTTTTGCACAGCTGCAAAACCAAAGGAGCTCTAAGAAAATATCCTCAGAAATATGCTGATCGTTGTGTGGTTTTTTTTTTTAAGATGTCTGTAAATTAAATGTTAATATTACTCCTATCTTAAACACTAGTGACAGACTATTGCATCAATGAGAATTACGGTCTGCTTTAGTTAGCATTGCTGATTTCTTCAAATTTTTATCCATTTTCCAAATCTGTTGTGTTTTGTACATGAAGAAACAATTAAATGTTATTTAATCTCTTCAAACTATACAGCTTTTTTATTCAGTTGTTTTTTTTATTTTAATGTATAACATGAGAAATATTTTCTTTTCAACATGCTAGTTAATTTCTTTCATACAGATTATTTATTTTCTCATACAGAAAAAAGTAAACCTAAAACGTAAATATTATTTTGGCAGAAATAAGTAGAATCAAACACAGTGGCAACTAGACAATACTCGTAGATAAGTGATTTTTCCAGGCATAAATTCATTATTTGTTCTAAAAAATAATGAATGTTTGCCAAACATTCTAGTACTTAATATTTTGTCAATGTTTGTTAACTTCCTCATGAATCAAATCTAACATTTGATTGCCTAATGTAATTTTTACGTATTCTAATATTCAAATTCATTTTTTTTCTCATAGGCATTCAAATATTAATATTCATGTGTCAAGAAGGAACATTCATTCATCCATTTTCAAATGTTGAAACACAGACATTTGCTTATTACTAAACGTAAACTAGGCAAGTGTGTAGAACTCAAAAGAGGCAGGTGCTTCACTTTTTTTTTTAATTGTTTGATCTTTTTAGCTTATTTAAAACACCTATTTAGTATAATAACTTCCCATTGATGTAGAGGGCAGTCAATGTCTGGGTTTGTTTTGATGGATGTGAATTGAAAAATTCAGGCCACAAATTGACAGTTCTATCCTGCTCGTAACACATCTTCACATCTCTTAAACAAAAGCTCTAAAGATCAATTATCATAAAGGGACCTTAAAGTTACTTAGTAGTTACAGGTCCCAAATTTCAGACGTGTTTATGATGGTAAACACTTGATGGCCAATGGCATATTGGTTGCTACTATGTCCAATTATAGACGGAAGTATATAAGCTACTCTACAAAACAAAATGTCCAACAATTCTATTAGGTGACACAGCACAATGTGTAATAGAATGACTACATGCAACTAACGATTATATTAAAGCTGTACTGAGACAAAGTTGCAAATAATGTCTCAGGATCCAGAAGGAAACATAGTATTATTGAAGATAATCACAACAAAAATAACACGGTAACAAATTTAGGTAATTTAGATAGTATATAAGGGGCCTCGAAATTATATAAAATTTATAAATTATATAGTAAAAACATAGTAATACCTATAAAAGGAGGAGGTCAATTACACATAGGTAAAATGCTTTAGCTTTAATAATTAAATTAATGAAAGTAGACATACTGCTATCTGTGTCAATCTATGTAACTATATCAAATGATACTAAAGATTAAATCATCAAACATATTTCAACAAATCTGTGTCAGAAATTAAATCAACAATTGTCATATAGTATAGAATGGCAACAGTGATAAAGATGAAATATATGGTTGAGACAACTAGATGACAAATAGCATCACGAGAATCAGAACTTTCTATACATAAGATTCCCCCTGGCGTATTTTAATGATAAAATCTGACAAAAAGACAGAAGGGAATCTATTTATAAGGAACAATGTCATTCATTCTGTACATTAAGTCACTTAGGGAAATGGTATTCAATCTGCTATCTATTCTGCTTCAAGTTGTAGAAGACAATTTTCCCTATCTCCACCTCTTTTTAGAGTTGTGACATGATCAATACATAGTCCTGAGTTGTGACACAGTATGTTTTGCCTCCAAAAAATGACGTTGCACCAGTTGCTCTGAAGAGCCCTTAGATAGGGCCTGTTTAATGACATATCTATGGTTAGCCATAAGTATTCAAGATTGTCTGGGTTTTATCTACATAAAATAATCCACAGAAACAAGTAATTATATAGATAATGTACTCCTCTAGTACAAGCAAGATGATGGCTGATGTAAAAATGTTTATTAGTATGTGTGTGATGAAAATATTTTCTGGCCATCACGTCTGTTGCACATAGTGCACCCTGAGCATCTATAACAACCAAGTTTAGGTTTAGGCAACTAAGTAGTAGAAGTAGAGGTGTAGCAGTGTTTAGCATCCGTCGCCATAAGTAAATCTCTTAAACCTTGTCCTTGTTTATATCCTTTTTGAGGAGAATCAAGTTCAGTAAAGTTTAGCATCAGATTTAATGATTATCCATTAGCGCTCTTAGCATTTGAGGAAATGCTCTTATATCATTAATATTTTGTGTAGTTAAAGTAAGTTGCAAGATATCAAATGCAATCCACTGTCTTGGAAACCGTTAGCACATGAATGATTTTTTTTGTAAAGTCCTGGGATTATATCCTCTAGACATAAAGTGATTCTTCATATCTTGTAACTGAATCTAAGCTCTCGACCTGTCGGTTATGTTATGTATAACTTTTTGAAATTGTGATTTTAGGTATTGATTTCTTTAGAGATGGCGGTGGCAACTATGGGCAAGTAATAAACTATTGCAGTCAAGTTTATTTTCTATATAGTGTTGTGGCCAAAGAATCATAAGTCCTTGAGTATTATCAAATCCAGATAGCATATAATTTCTCTGCTATAAGTCATCTTGAATTTCAAAACGGTAGAGCCTGCATTAACCATGCATTAAGCTGGTCAAAACATTGTTGCAATGAATCAACATCACTATGCCAGATCAATAATACATCATCAATGTACCTACAATACAATATGATGTGCTCCTTCTGATTTACCAATGGTGTATCATGTTAAAAATTGTTTACAAACAAGTTGGGCATACGAGGGTACTGAGTTTTACCCCATAGCAATACCTGCAGTTTGAAGATAAAACTTTAGTTCAAATTTAAAGTAAATCAATGTTAGACAAAGGTGTATTTGTTCAAGAATACAGAAGGTGGACCAACATAAGGATATTATGCTAGTTTGTGCCATTGCTTGTTAGTCAGCTTTATGTGGGATAACGATATAAAGACTAGTCAAACCAAGTGTGACTAGAAATATCGTTTTCCATAACATCTATGTGCTGTAGTATCTCATCAGATGACCAGAGTCTCATACAAAGGTAGGCATAAGTGTATCTAGTAGTTTAGAACTGAATCCATGTATTGGGCCAATGGTTGTAATAAAGATCCACATGGGAAGAAACAATGGGCAGGCTTAGGGGCTTTGTCAGGTGTTTATGAACTTTAGGTAGTATATATATAATAGGATTGATCGGGAAGTAAGCTGCAAGAAACCCCCTTGAGATTCTTATCAAATACTGTAGGTTAGCATACATAGTAACCACAGTGTCTATCTCCTGTTTATATCTCAATGTCGGGTCACCAATTAGCAGCTGATAGGTTAATGTATCAGTCAACTGGAACAATAATTTAGAATAATATAAGAAATGGATATCATGAGCTAATGCAGAAGCCTAGTGGGTTCAATGTTAGGTTGCATAAGCACTCCTTTATAGAAAGGGACAGTGTGATTCTTTTAAAAATAGACTTCCAATAAAGCTAGTAGGGATACCCATACCTCATTGTCTTGTCTGTCTAATTTTTTACCCAAAGTCCTCAATATCTAACATTCTCACTGTTTATTCAAAGACCAATGATTAGAGGAACAATGGAAAATAAACATTCTAGTAACATCTGGAGTCATTTCATCTTAAAGGGACATTAAATGTTTGATAATTGAAAGTGAAACATATTGTTATATGTATTCATTTATTTATATTGCTTCTTTGTGCTGTAAAAGGCATTTGAAATGTGTACTTGTTCCATTTTCTCCCAGTATGGCTTGGGTTAATACTTTTCAGCTGATTTTCTGTGAGGACAGTCTACCTTCCCTCCTCCCTCTTGTATCTGTATTCATTTTCTATTTTAAGTAGATTATCAGTTTTGCATCAACACTTAAGATAGGAAAAGCATAATTTGCAATAGCAGTGGGCATATTAAAGAGACATTAAACCAAAAAGTTTTCTTTCATAATTCAGACAGATAATACAATTTTAAAACAACATTCCAATTTACTTCTATTATCTAATTTGCTTCATTCTTAGATATTCTTTGTTAAAGAAATAGCAATGCACATGGGTGAGCCAATCACAGGAGGCATCTATGTGCACGCCACCAATCAGAAGCTACTGAGCCTATATAGATATGCTTTTCAGGAAAGAATATCAAGAGAATGAAGCAAATTAGATAATAGAAGTATAATTAGAAAGTTGTATCTAAAATGGTATTCTCTAATCTGAATCATGCAAGAAAAAAATTGGGTTAATGTCCCTTTAAGTAGATTAGGTGTGAATATTATTGTGTATATTATATATATATATATATATATATATATATATAAATATATATATATAGTATATTATATATACACAGGTAAGCCCTAAGTTTACGGTTAGGTTAGGTTCCAGATGAAATGGTTGTAAATCGAAACCGTTGTAAATTGTAAACCCAGTTGATAATGTAAGTCAATGGAAGTGAGGGAGTTAGATTCCAGGCCCCTCTCAAAATTGTCATAAGTAACACCTAATACATTATTTTTAAAGCTTTGAAATGAAGACTTTAAATGCTAAAAAGCATTTTAAAACAGTATCAAATAATTACACAACACAGATTATATAATTAAACTAAGTTAAATGAACAAAAACATTTGCCCTAAACTGCATTGCAAACCTTATGAAATAATCACACAACACAGACTTTACTTGCATTTTTTCTGCAACAAGTTAACAATCATTCCAATCTGTGACTGATTTATAGACAGAAAGATCTTTTTTCTATAAAAAACTGCTCGATAGCTCATGTCTAGCTAGACTAATTAATTCCAGCCTGTTTCTGTGCTTGGCTTTGCATATCTTTGCTGCAACACAAGCGGACAGCTCCAGCTACTGGCTATTTTAATCAATGCAATGCTTCTCAATGCTTTTCAATAGCAGTCACATGACTGAAAAAAGGTTGTTATTCTAAAAAACGGGTGCAAATTGAACCGGCGTAAATCGAGGGCCACCTGTGATATTATATATATATATATATATATATATATATATATATATATATTTAGCTATAAGATTAGAAAGGAATATATGTCTGTTTGCTCAAATACCTATTAAATATATGAATAAGTAACTAAAATGAATTAGTGCTAAACCACCTTAAGTGAAGGGAAAAGAACAAGCTAGCCTAGTGTCTTTCCTTATCTGCACACGTGCAAACAGAGTTCATGCTATATCTGCATATTAGTTTGTGATTGGTTAGCAAGAGTTCTTTTGTTCTTGGGGACAGGGAAATGAGTGAAAAGAAAATCATAAAACAAGATCCTCATTTGACAAAATAAAGCTGCATTATTCATTGAAGGTACATTATCATGCAGTTTACCATTTGTGTTTAATATCACTTGATGTTTACATTGCTTTTCAATAACCTTTATTTAAGTACTCATAATTTCAGCTATATTAAATGACAAAATAAAGGTAAAGCTATTTGTAAATAATTTAATACACTGCCGCAGGTAAATTGGGAACACATTAAAAGTGAGAAACACATTACAGTACCCTTTAAGTATTGTCACTAACTCTTTCAGTTAGCTGAAATGTACAGAGATGTTGTATACATATTTGCCCTGAACTGAACATTCCGTCTGACATTTTTCCACTAAAAAGAACATTGTTCAAAAAATTTCAATTAATTCAAATAAATGACCTGTTGTAAAGAAAGTATTCGCAGGTAACGTAAAAAGATGAAAGAATAATGCAATATATTTTGCTTTGAAACTCTGCGGCATTATTCAAGTCTAAGAGATGTTCAGTGTACATACAATGCTGCCACATATTATTTTCCTATCCTACTAATGGTGTCTCAAATGAAAGATGTAGAGGTGTATGATGTATTTATTGATTTAATGTTAAGCACAGCTTGTACCTGGAGAATACCAATTCTCAGGAAACACATGACAATTAGTGCTCTTTAACCTCTTCCGATTTAAGTGTTGACATGTTTGCATTACATACTGTTAGGCTTTATAGAGGAGGAACCTAATAGCTATTATTTTAGTCAACTCAATGAATGTGGCCAAGCAGGATGTATGCAGCATACAGAAAGGTTGTTTGTACAGAGATGTCTGCAGGGATATATAGGGTATATAGGACTGGGATTATTACAGATGCCAAACTGTTTGATTTCAATACAAGCTGATATTGATTGTGCAAAAGATACATCTGAGTGTGAACTGTTTCTATTTATCAGCAGTACAAAAGGAGAGGCCAGTTAAGTCTACATTTGTGAGTTCATGGTTATCTTATGTAATGTTTCTAAGCTCCAGTTTTTTGTGTTTTTGTGCACATTTTAAAAGTATATTTCTATAGTATGTTATGCTTTATCACAATGGCTGAAATTGTAATGGAATCATTTACATTAAAGGGACATTAAACACTAAATACATGCTAGATAGAATGATGCATTCAAAGAAAAGATTAGTCCATGACTAACATGTAGATGTATTTTTTAAAGTTTCATTAGTTGTTTAAAAAGTGACAAAATAAGTGCAAAGTTTTAGTGTCTATAAAACACTGGGAGCTGCCATGTTGTAACATGTGTTACCTTCTCTACTGTGACCAATTAGAGACAGTTATACATAGGTCATTAGAGTGTGCAGCCAATGGTTGTGCTGGATTTAACAGTGTTCTGCACTTCCATTTCTAACAGGAACTGAAAAGCTCACAATTTCAGAATGGAATTACAGGCAAAGAGGACAAAATAAATAATGAAAGTATATTGCAGAGTTGTTTTATATATACAATTTATCATTTTATATTACCATCTCAAAGTGTTTAATGTCCCTTTAAGGGGACACTCAAGCCAAAATAAACTTTTATGATTCGGATAGAACATGCAGTTTTAAGACACTTTCCAATTTACTTTCATTATCAAATTTTGTCTTTTTGTATGGACACTTTCTGGGGAACAAAATCCTACTGAGCATGTGCACAAGCTCACAGGGTATACGCATACTAGTCTGTGATTGGCTGATATATGTCACATGAATAAATAAATTTTGTTTTATGCACTTGTTAATTATGTTAATTATGTAATTCTACTGCATTGAGTAGTACTTTAAACCAAGGTTATAACATTAAATTAACTAAGAAATAGTCTGCATTTTGTACCTATTTTTATGCTGCTGATAGAAATGTAAGTGTGGTTGATAATTATTATACTTTATTTATAAAGCACCAACATATTCCGCAGCGCTGTCCATGGGTACAATTTGTTTAAATAAAACAATGATACAAAACATGTAAGAGACCAGATAAAATGTGACAAACAAATACAGGAGGAATTGAGGGCCCTATTCCCATGGGAATTTACAATCTAGAAAAATGACAATTAGTGCACAACTTCACATTTAGTTTATCTATTCAAATACAATATATCTTTAACTTATTTGCATTGTGCTATAGAACTGTATATTACGTCTGTTAAAAAATAGAGGGTTGAATAGGATACATTTACCTAGCCTTCAACAAGTTGAATTCTTAAAAGGACATGAAATCCAAAATATTTCTTTCATGATTCAGATGGAGAATACAATTTTAAACAACATTCCAATTTTCAATTTGAAGTTACTTCATTCTTTGGGTATCCTTTGTTGAAGAAATAGCAATGCACATAGGTGAGCCAATCACATGAGACATCTATGTGATAGCAGCACCACCAATTAGTAGTAAAAAATATTCATTTATTTAAGCCAACATAATAAAAAAGACAATATTTCACATCCTTAGCCATGTCTAGTGTATATACAATTAAAATCAGCCTTAAATAGGCTCAAGGCCACACCTCCACACTCACCTACACCTGGATTAACCCCTTCCTTTACAAGATCCCATTTAACTGAAATCTAAGTTGATTTATTTGATGGCCTGCTACAATAAATCACCTTAAAATTCAGATTTTGGAACAAGTAAAAGTGCCAAGGAGGGGTGGGAGTAGAGCCAAAATGTTACGAAGTAGGGAATTATATTGGATACATGAGTAAGGGACTATGACCCCTAAAGGGATGAATAGGGAAATGGATTGGGGTGTATGCCTCTAAATAAGTTTCAATACTATTAGTTTATATAGATGTAGCATTTCAACATTTGCACTAACATTGTAATACTGGTGTTAATCTTTAGAAAATAATTTGTATAAAAAATAATTCTTTGATGTCTTTAATAGGAAACTTTATGGCCACTAGTTGGAGCTATTTTTGTACTAAATAATAAAATGGGATCTTGTAAAGGAAGGGGTTAACCCAGGTGTAGGTGAGCGTGGAGGTGTGGCCTTGAACCTATTTAAGGCTGATTTTAATTGTATATACACTAGACATGACTAAGGATGTGAATCCAAAACATTGTCTTTTTATTATGTTGGCTTAAATAAATGAATATTTTTTACTACTAATTGGTGGTGCTGCTATCCTATTTTTGGAACTACTTTCTTATATGGGACCGTGGTGCCGGTCTTGAATAGCCTGCACACCTGCATATCTGCAACCCTGGAATAGGGATTACCTTGGTGCTGGAACATATTGGACTTACATGAGAAATCTATGTGCAGCCTCCAATCAGCAGCTACGGAAGCAAATTAAATAATAGAAATAGATTGGAAAGTTGTTTAAAATTGCAAGCTCTTTCTAAACCATGAAAGAAAAAAATTGGGTTTCATGTCCCTTTAAGATGGAAACATACAAGCTGCACCTCAGATCTCCAGAGTGTCCTTTTCTACCACAAATTTATAAACAAAAATATGATAGTGTCAATTTACATGCATATATGGCCACCTGGATGATACTTATAAAATCATGATCGGCATGAGCCATCAAATGTATTCTGCAGCTCTCATGACTCAAAATAGAGAATCTCATAATCAACCACTCTGGAGTTGCTGATCTCATGATACAGGGTCAGAATATATTATCTGTTCTATTTGAATCTCTATATAATCTCCCTATCTGTAAGGGCATATTCTCCACATCAGCGAGAAAATTCCTTGGCACTTTCCTGCACCATCTCCATCAGGCAACTAGTACACCCCTAATCTGCTGCCCCCAACATCGCCGGCACCTACATAATGCTATTAACCCCTAATATGCTGCTCCTGATATCGCCGCCACCTACATAATGTTATTAAGCCCTAATCTGCCGCTCCCAATATAGCTGCAACTATATTAAAGTTATTAACCCCTATTCCGCCACACCACAACATCGCCACCACTATATCAAAGTTATTAACCCCTATTCTGCAGCACCCCAACATTGCGGCCTTCCACATCACTACCACTAAATAAACCTATTAACCCCTATACCGCCAGCCCCCCATATCGCAACAACCTAACAAACTATATTAACCCCTAAACCTAGCCCTAAACACCCCTAACTTTAACATAATTAAAATAGAGATAAACTAAAGTTACAATTATTAACTATATAATACCTATTTAAAACTAAATACATACAAATTTACTGATTTGAACAGCTAATAGGATTTAAGCAGCTCTCATTCTATTGGATGATGAATCATCATATAGAATGAGAGCTGCTTAAATCCTATTGGCTAATTTGAACAGCCAATAGGATATTAGCAGCTTTAATTCCTATTGGCTGATTCAAAATTTTCAGCCAATAGGAATGCAAGGAATGCCATCTTAAATCGCGTACCTTGCATTGAAGATTCAGTGTACTGCAGCGACCGTATGAAAAGGATGTTTCGCGCTGGATATCTTCAGGATGGACCCGCTCCATGCCGCCGGGATGAAGATTGAAGAGGCCGTCTGGATGAAGACTTCTCACTGCCTGGATGAAGACTTCTCACCACCTGGATGAGGACTTTGCCACCTGGATGAAGATAGAAGAGGCCGTCTGGATGAAGACTTCTCACCGTCTGGATGAAGATCATTCAAGCGGGACTTCAAAAACTGTAAGTAGATCGTAGGGGGCTAGTGTTAGGTTTTTTTAAGTTTTTTTTGGGTGGGTTCTTTTTAGATTAGGGTTTGGGCTATTCCTAAACAAGTTAAATGCCCTTTTAAGGGCAATGCCCATACAAATGCCCTTTTCAGGGCAATGGGTAGCTTAGGTTTTTGTTAGAGTTAGGTTTTTTATTTTGGGGGGTTGGTTGGGTGGTGGGTTTTACTGTTGGGGGGTCTTTGTATTTTTTTTTACAGGTAAAAGAGCTTTTTAACTTAGGGCAATGTCCTACAAAAGGCCCTTTTAAGGGCCGTTGGTAATTTATTGTAGGCTAGGTTTTTTTTTATTTTGGGTGGGCTTTTTTATTTTGATAGGGCTATTAGATTAGGTGTAATCTAAAATTAGGGGGGTGTTAGGTTTAGGGGTTAGTAGTTTAACTTAGTTTATTGCGATGTGGGTGGCTTTCGGGGTTAATAATTTATTTTAATATATTTCGTTGTGGGGGGATTGCGGTTTAGGGGTTAATAGGTTTATTATATTGGCGGCGGTGTAGGGCTTAATAACTTTAGTATAGTGGGGGCGATGTGGGCGGTCGGCAGATTAGGGGTTAATAATATTTAAATAGTGTTTGCAATGTGAGAGGGGGCGGTTTAGGGGTTAATAAGTTTGTTATAGTAGTGACAATGTCGGGGAGCGGCGGAATAGGGGTTAATAATTTTTTTTAGTTGCAGCGATATCGGGAGCGGCAGATTAGGGGGTTAATAAATTTAATATAGTATTTGCAATGCTGGAGGGCCTCGGTTTAGGGGTTAATAGGTAGTTTATGGGTGTTTAGTGTAGCAGTTTAGTTATGAGTTTTATGTTACAGATTTGTAGCGTAAAACTCATAACTACTGCTTTTAGATGGTGTTACGGATCTTGTCGTTTTAGGCTGTAACACAGGTTTTTTAGCCTCACCGCAAAACTTGTAATTGCAACACTATGGGAATCCCCTGACGAGGGCGTTACAGGCTAAAAGGCTTGCGGTACACCTATATCGACAAGACTCATAATGGCTGCGGTGCTGTTTTAACTCTGAAATTACAATTTTTTTCAGCATTAAAACACGAATGCACAACTCATAATCTAGGTGTAAGTGAGATATACAATGATACCTTTGCTGTATGAGAGTATACTCAATCTGATCTATTTTAGTTCCTTTGTGCCTGTAGAACATGTTGTTTAATTCCAGTTCTTAGCACCCACTTACATGCTAGACTTTAACCTCTATACCCCGTTAGTACGTTCCATGCCATTCTAACAACGCTGGGCTTTAATGCCATTAGGATGGCATGGAACGTTCTACCTTATATGGTATCCTACAGCCTCCCCTTTTTTTGCGCAATGAAAAGTTGGACTAGGGGCCTGCCTAGCAGCGTAGGCAGTGCCACATGATCCAATCCTGGCTTTGAAATCACATGATTACATCAATGTTTGCTTGATTTCATTATTCCAGCAGGTGTTTACATTGGAACGTCCCACGAAGGGGTTAAGAATGTTGAAACTACAGCACAGGTGAAATTATCAGGTGTTTGGTAACCAGCTTGTTCTTACCCAAGGTATTCCAGAAAATTGTCCAATCAAATTGAATCCTAAGAACTGGAATAATAGTTTGTTTCTATCAGGACAGTCCATGAACACAATTACCCAGTAGAGAAAAAAAATTACCTATAATTGCAATATTTAATTACAAAGAAAACAATGCTGGAAAAAATATTTGCTCAAAGCATAATTACATTTCTTTTATGAAGATTATTAAATGTTGAGACTAGCTATAAATTAATAGCAATTATGCTGTTATGAGATGAAATTATATAGAATATATTACTTTCTAACATACTACTGCTCTGAACACAGCTAAAGATATGAAAAATATTTGAGGTCCAGGATTTTATTAAATTAAATCAAACATTTTTATTATAGGAGTGACATGAAAAAAAAAATCAATATGAATAAATATTTTTTTTTTTTATTGCACACCATGAAGTAACTGGGCTCATTGCATATCAAGCTCATACTTCAATCCACTGTAACCCATAAATGTTTATTAAAATATACCACACATAGCATTAAGCGTGAACTAGTGCAAATGGCTCCTGTCTAGTGGTGATATAGACAGCAAATTCCCTTTAATATTTATATTTGTAATAAAATGTGTATGACCTTTTGGTCTGTTTAAAGGGAGAAAAAGCTTCCTAAAGGCAACAGGGATGTATAAAATAGTATATTACTGAATATATATTTCACTCTCTTCTTTTGGGATCTCGATTAAAGTTCAGCTTCTAAGATAGCAGAAAAATGTCTTAAAGTAGAATTTCTTTAAGTCACTTAAATGTCATTTAAATATACTACATCAAGGATTTAGACGGAATAATAAAAAAAATAATAAAAAAGGAAGTGAACAATCTATGTATTAACTTTCATTAGAGTAATAAACCAGAACGAGGCTAATATGCAAGGAAATAAAATCATTAAAGTTACTGTATAATTTTTAGATACTGATCCCTAGACATATAGGATAAAATACTGAGGGTTTTTTTTTTTTTTTTTTGGGGGGGGGCTATAACTTCAGTAGTAATCTTGTAAAGTAATATTATATGCAGTAGCTATATTATTTGTATAATATAGTTACTAATGTAGTACAAAAGTAATCTGCCATAAAGTGTGCAAGCTACTTATACAGTCCTAAACCTACTTCTTTATGCTGTCATGTAAAAGGAGTTTTATCACAGAATACCAGGAAAAAAGAGTATGTTTGATAAAGGGAAGTATATTGATGTTTTGATGTTTTTTACTTGCATGTTGTATGTGAATCAAGACACTTTAATTGTGAAGGAAACGTGAAACAGACAGCACTCCGGATAAAGTTACAAAATCAAGGCTTTATTCCATAGCATGTAAAATCAGCAGTAGCACTCAAGTAAATAAAGCATGGATAGAGGGGAGGCTCCTGACGCGTTTCATGCCCGTAGGCACTTAGTCATAGGATAGCCCCGTATGCATCGCCTCTGCCACTTATGGTGTCTGTTGCCAATTGCTAACCAGCTACCATGGCGACAGACACCAAAGTAGCAGAGGCGATATGTTGAAATTTATGTAAAAACAACCATGTCAGTTAAAATTAAAGTGTTTTGTTTTACAAAGCAAAAAGTGAAAGTATCAGCCTACAACTTGTCATTCATAATAAATGCAACTTAGTGCAATTTAGGAAATGTATCGTATTATAGGTTCATGGAACATATGCAAATCATTCAGCTATACAATTCACAAATGTATTTACTGTTGCACAAATAAGGATATATTTGAAAAAGCAGTTTCACTAAAATTACATTTATTATGAATGCACTAAATTGCATTTATTATGAATGACAAGTTGTAGGCTGACACTTTCACTATGTCAAATAGTACTTGACTTTTTTAGTGTTTTTCTTTTTGCTTTGTAAAACAAAAACACTTTAATTTTAACTGACACGGTTGTTTTTACATAAATTTCAACATATCGCCTCTGCTACATTGGTGTCTGTTGCCATGGTAGCTGGTTAGCGATTGGCTGAGTTCACCATAAGTAGCAGAGACGATGCATACGGGGCTATACTATGACTAAGGGCCTACGGGCATGAAACGCGCCAGGAGCCTCTCCTCTATCCATACTGTATTTACTGGAGTGCTACTGCTGATTTTACATGTTATGGAATAAAGACTTGATTTTTTAACTTTATCCGGAGTGCCGTCTGTTCCACGTTTCCTTTGTATCTACATGGCTTGCTCAGCCATTCTATTAGATGCACACCAGGCTGGTCTATTGGGACGTTTGCTTACGCCATTAAAGGTTATCTGTCGTGCACAATACTGTGGCTGCTTTCAGTTTGACTATGGCTTTTGTTCATCCAGATTGGGCTGTAGAGCTGCGACTATGTACCTGCACTTTAATTGTGACCTCCATGTAGGTTTGTTAGTTGTCATCTACACTGGACAGCCATCAGATTCAGAAAATGTAGTATGTTTGCTCCTGGCAGCACTATGTCCATATGGGACCTTATATTACGTTCCATTGCCTGGATCCCCTGTGTTATATGCCATAACTGGGCCTCAGAATATGCTGACTGGCATGCAACCCCTTATAGCCAGATGCCCACATGTGAACTCAGAACAGGTTCTATTACTTGCATTTCTTGTCATTTATATACTCATATTGGACCATAAATATAACCCAATCTGCTAAGAATACAGTTTTTTTTTTTTTTCAGGGCAGGCAGTTAAATACTGGACATTGGGAAACCCTAGATCCATGGAATGCTAAAGTATTACTTATTCACTTTGTGATCAGCTGTATCTAGTAGATAAGTGTACAGAGCACAGAATGCCAGTGTTATAGGGGCAGTTGTGCCTAGGGTTGCCAGGTGTCAAGTATTAAACAGGACAGTACAATTTTTTAGCAGGTTCTCCAGTAAAATCTATACAAAAATGCTGGAGACTTAAATGTTCAGTATTTTTAAAGTCCCAATGTCAGCTAAATTTAAAGGGTCGCCTAAGCCTCTATGCATTACAACTATGACCTAAAAAGAAGTAAACATTGAACATTTTCTATTATATGTGTTAAAGGCAGCCGTGGGGGTGTTAAATCATTGCTGTGTGTCTGTATTCCTGGCAATCAAGGTGGTCAAATTATTACGGTGGAAGTGAGTTACTGGCAACCAAGGAGATTAAATGACTGCTCAGTTGTGAAAAATATACTTAATGGGATCAAGGCTTGGGCCTAAATTTGAGCTTTTTGGGGGACATTGTATGACAGCCTGTGCCCAGTCACCTATAGGTTGTATGGTGTTTTGTATAAAGCACAGCTGGCAACCCTAGTTGTGCCAGGTATATGTGATGCTTAAATAAGATGCCACTAGTAGCTCTATCTTTGCCTACTGAGATCTGGCCAATTTTGGATTTGGCACAGCAGACTTCAAATCAAGCAGGGTAGATATTATTATAAGAACAATTAAAGAAAAAGAGAAAATGAGGAAAGGAAGTAAATTAATCGCCAAGAGAAAACCTACAATTTAGGAGAAATATCATAAGGGTTTATCCTGGTCAGTGTGTAAGCATGATAAGAACAATTATTAAATAATTGTAAATAGATATACAATCCAAAAAAGGTTATACTGGATCCTGAATAGAATTACTGATACTGCCTTACAAAAATATAATTAAATAAAAATCATAGAAACTTACATATACTCTATACACACAAAATGTTTATTAAATATATTCACAAACAGTCATATTAGCCTTACATTTAAAAATACTTAAACCGGCACACTAAAGAAATTTTGGATATCAGCCCCCCTCTGAGGAATCGTTATTGTGAAACGTGTGGAAGGGTTCTGATGGAGAGTTTCTCTCCTTTTTTAACTTGCTTACCTCACCTATAATGATCTAAACTACTTTCTAATATGTGGGTTTTATTGGGATTTTTTTTACTTGCTGGCAGCCTGACCTATATTGTAACAGTAATATTAAATATGGTTCCTGGATTGAAGGAGCCTTGTTTACATTATTATCAGGTGGCTACAGTAACTAAATTGTTAATAATTTTGGAATACCGCTGAGATCCAAAATTAGTGCGCAGGCTTAAGTATTTTTAAAATGTGTGGCTGGTATGACTATTTGTGAATTTATTTAATAAACATTTTGTGTGTTTGGGGCAAATGTAACTTTCGATGATTTTAAAGAAATTTGGGATATCAGCGGTATTCTGAAATTATTAACAAAAACAATAAATAATGTAAACAAGGCTCCTAAAATCCGGGAACCGTATATAACTTTACTGCTACAATATAGGCCAGACTGCCAGCAAGTAAAAAATTCCCAATCAAACTCACATACTAGAAAGTAGTTTAGACCATTATAGGTGAGGTAATCAAGTTAAAGAAGGAGAGAAAGAGACTCTCCAGCAGACCGTGACGCGCGTTTTACAATAATGCTTATTCAGAGTGGGGAGCTGATATCCCAAATTTCTTTAGTTTGCAGGTTTACGTATTTTGAAAATGTGTGGCTGATTGTGAATTTATTTAATAAACATTTTATGTGTATGGGGTATATGTAAGTTACTATGATTTTTCTTTTATTATATATTTGTAAGACAGTATCAGTAACTCTATTCAGGTCCAGCATAACTTTTTTTTGTATTGCATTTCTATTTACAATTATTTAATAATTATTCTAAGCACAAACTTATGGTGGTATTTCTGTAGGAGTGTGTGAGTAAAGAGTCAATCAGCAAAACAGATGCTTCTTTCTAAAACTTAGTTCCTGATTTTTGATTCACAGGCATCACTTCTGCAAACGTTTGAAGCCACAAATCAATTTCTTTTTAACTGAAATAGCAGAGCTTAAACAGTTGGTAAGCTGGAAAAATAAATACGCTGCTATCATTTCTTTTGATGGATCAAAACTTCAAATATCAGCCATAAGTGGTCGTAGGAAGTAATATTCCTTTTTTTTTTTCTTAAAAAAATGTATTGAATGCAGAGACTAATATATTTTTTGCTATAATACGATTATGACATGTTATTTTACCAGCTATTTTTTTTATCATTGTTCTGACAAATAATATACGGAGGACTTTAAGACTAACGCATCCTCCATAAGATTCTAGACTTTGAAAGACACAGCACACACAAAATTAATATTTTAGTTTTCCATTTGCTGTGATGAAATATATAATCACAAACTATCAATGTCCTGTAGCTGTCTGGAAATGAAAAATTTAGCAGGTCTATGGAAATTATGCTGTACTGAGGCAAAGATCATCTGGAGCATGTCCACTCTAACGTACTTTCTAAAATAAGAAGAAAAAAAAAGTTTTATATGAAATGCCTGGGGTCTTGGACTATGATTGCATTTTAATAATTAATCATTGATGTGATATATAACTGAAGTTTTTTTCACTAAATTGCATTAAAAGTTGATATATAATTGCTGACAGCTCAAACTGTCACTGCTTACCATGCAAGAAGAATTAGTTCTAAAAAAAATGTTTTAATTGAAATATTCCCCTAAAAGCATCACAAACTTTGTTTAATGAAACATTCCTAAACATGCACAAACCTCCTGGCATTTGCCTGTTTTATTGGAGCACCACAAATCATGTCCCAAAAGACTGAATAGGAGGAAGAAGAGTGCAAAAAGAAAATGCTCTAATGTGTTTGTTTTGATTCCTTGCAGTGATGCTTTCATATCACTGTGTATTTAAATCTGCAAAGGGTTTAGGCACATAGTTAAAGGGACACTGAACCCAAATTCTTTCTTTCACGATTCAGATAGAGCATGCAATTTTATACAACTTTCTAATTTACTCCTATTATCAATTTTTCTTCATTCTCTTGCTTTCTTTATTGAAAAAGAAGGCATCTAAGCTATTTTTTGGGTCAGAACCATGGAAAGCACTTGTTTAATTGGTAGGTGAATTTACCCACCAATCAGCAAGAACAACCCCAGGTTGTTCACAAAAAATTGGGCCGGCATCTAAACTTACATTCTTGCATTTCAAATAAAGATACCAAGAGAATGAAAATAATTTGATAATAGGAGAAAATTAGAATGTTGCTTAAAATTGCATGCTCTATCTGAATCACGATAGAAAATTTTTTGGTTCAGTTGTCCCCTTTAACGTGAGTTCCAAAGCAGAAATGTATTACTTGGAGCTATCTGAACACATTTGATGAGCCAATGCCATTGAGGCATATGTGTGTAGGCACCAGTCAGCAGCTAGATCCCCCAGTAGAACATTACTGCTCCTGAGCTACCTCGCCATGCTTTATCAGCAAAGGATACCATTTAGAACAAAGTACATTTCATAAATTAAGTAAATTGAAAAGTATTTTTATTTAGTTGAAGGGGGTTAAATAGTGAGGCATGTTGTAATAGCGCACCTTGGCACTTTTGGCATGACCCCCATGTTATTACTGGGCCAAAATCCTTTAAAGGCACAGCCCTTTATCAGGGGTACTCAAGGGTCACCCGCAATGAGCGCCAAAGAACAAGATAAAAAAGACAAAAAAATAATAATATATTTTTATATTACTATAATTATGTCTCTTATATCCGTTACTTGTAAATACAGCCTGGGGTCCTTTAAGTACACAAAATGTACAGGGTATATCCGTGTTGCTAAGGGGTTAAAATTGCATGCTCTGTCTGAACCATTGAAGGGACACCTAACCCAATTTTTTTTTCATGATTCTGGCAGAGTATACTATTATAAACAATATACCAATTTACTTCTATTATCTAATTTGCTTCATTCTTTAGATACCCTTTGTTGAAAAATAGCAATAAACATGGGTGAGCCAATCACACGAGGCATCTGTGTGCAGCCACCAATCAGCAGCTATTGAGCCTATCTAAGATATGCATTTCAGCAAAGGATATCAAGACGATGAAGCAAATTGCATGATAGAAGTAAATTACAAAGTTGTTTAAAATGATATGCTCTTTCTAAATCGTGACATACAAAATGTGGGTTTCATGACCCTTTAATTTTGACATTTATGTTGCTTTAACATATTTTTTTTGTTGTTGTTGTTGCTCTTTGTCAGTTTACACATCAGTAAACAAAATGTTTGTTTTGTTTAATAAAATAATATTGTTAACATTCTGTTAAGATAAAATAACAAGAAAGAGCGCCAATGGTGCAGATCAAAAGGTTATTTCAAAATATCAAACATATGTAGAACACTAGGTACTCACAATAGGAGGAGGCACTCAGTTGTGCCGGGTAGAAGCAGGCTGGGTTTTTAACAGCAATCCAGCTGGCTGTGAAAGCAAGCAAAAGGTGGCAGCTCTCTATCAGCATCCGATGGAAGAAGATCTAAAATTGTAAGCAAGGATAGAGGCGCCTATGGTGCAGGTAAATGGTGGTACAATGAGTGCTAATAGCCCACTCTAACACAATGTACTCACATTTATTGAGGCACTCACTTGTGCCTATAGAGGCAGGCTGGATTTTAGCAGCAATCCAGCTGGCTGTAACCGGGTGGAAAGGCTGGTTCGTGGGCTGTCAGAGTGCAGGAAACTCTATAGTAGCATTAGCAAGGTGGTACCAAAATAACACTGAGAGTGGATGTATAATAAAAAATGGATTTATTTAAAACATATTAAAAAAGTTATTCCACTCATCACAGTGTTAAAAACAGCTGGTACATCAGGAATACATGTGACCGCGTTTCTCAGTTACAACTGTTTCATCAGATGCCTGATGAAACAGTTGTAACTGAGAAACGCGTCGCATGTATTCCTGATGTACAGCTGTTTTTAACACTGTGACGAGTGGAATAACTTTTTTTAATATGTTTTAAATAAATCCATTTTTTATTATACATCCACTCTCAGTGTTATTTTGGTACCACCTTGCTATGCTACTATAGAGTTCCTGCACTCTGACACCCACGAACCAGCCTTTCCACCCGGTTACAGCCAGCTGGATTGCTGCTAAAATCCAGCCTGCCTCTATAGGCACAAGTGAGTGCCTTCAATAAATGTGAGTACATTGTGTTAGAGGGGCTATTAGCACTCATTGTACCACCATTTACCTGCACCATAGGCGCCTCTATCCTTGCTTACATTTTTAAATATTGTTACATGGTGCACTGCATTGCAAAATATCTGCAGTGCATATCCTGGTTCTATTTTTTTCTATGAATAGCAACCAAAATACTTGTTACTTGATTAATATGAAATTGTACTGTTGTCCACTTTTTTAATCTAATTATATATCTCCAAAAAAGACACAATGCACTATTTATCTTTAGAATATTATCCACCAGTTTTCATCTCAGAAAGATGTTCCACAGTAAAAACCATTGAAAATAAATAAATAAATAAAAAAAAAAGCTACAATTACCTTCATTATGGAATCCTATACTTTATTAATATGATTTTACGAATGATAAAACCATAAAATTAAAAATCTTATTCCTTCTAAATTGGGCACACCCATTTAATAAAATTAAAACACAGTCTTATAGTTGATTTGTCATTCCCAATGTTTTTTTTTATATTAAAGCTCACAACAGTAATCTCTTAATTTGCTCATTTTTAAAACAACGATCTTATAATATATGCTCTTAATTTAGTGTGATTTAGATGTAATTGTACATTCATTCTACGGGGGAATTTAGTTCTGACAATGTTAGCATACAAAGTAATATTATTTATATATTTTATGTTTATTAGGCAGTTAAAACATGTAATTACAATTTTTATCAAGTCCATATTTACCTTGTAAAATTTTAAATAAATAATTAAATGTATGGTTATTAATCATTTTAAATTCCTGAAATACTGGCCTAATATTTGCACAATCTTATTTTAGAATGTTGTGAAGGATAACAGCAATTAGATTTATAGAATTGTATGAATTTTGTTAATTAGGAAAAGCACAGATATTGTTAACAGTAAACATATAATACTGGTTCTAAAAGTGGTGGGCATACTTTTGAAGGAATGAGAAAAGGAGTCTAATTAATAACCTAGTTCCCTAGTCCCGTGGTGCTTTGTAAGAGATAGGCTCTCATTAGGTGTAAGTTAAAAAGATATTTACAAGATTTATTGATGTGCACAAGTACAAAAGAAGGGATCGGAACAGAAAAAAACGAAGTCCCATATTTATGAAAATGCAAGTAGGCAATGTTCCAAAGGCAAGGAACCTATCCACCAGCATTTAAGGCATTTAATGCAGCATCTACTGCAGGAATTTAACACTCAGTATCTCACAACATTTGTGGCTTGGTATCAGGGACAGAGGAGGTTGATGGGGCCTGTCACCTTTTTGTGGGTGGAGCTATTTGTGGTTAGTGGGGGGGTATTGTGGGTGTGTCCGGGCAGTTTACATGCGGTGTCTGGGTGCTCAGTGGGTGGGGCTAAGGGAAATTCTGCAAATAAAGACATATAACTGTCACAGAGGGACAGCGGGACAGAGCTCAGAATAAGGGACTGTCCATCTCAAATAGGGACAGTTGGGAGTTCTGACACTGCATAAGAATTTTCTTCAGTAACTTCACTCACTGCTTTTTGTGCAGCCAATTGCTAATGAGCAGGGCTTATTAATCATCCCAGACAAATTAGCTTAAAAACTCAGATTTTTAACTTGCAGGTTTATGTGAGGGAACCATTATCGCAAGGGCTTCAAAGCTGCATCCAGATCTTCATAAATAGAGGTCTGGGGCATAACTATCGGGGTCCCAGACATTTCAATTGAGACTGGGCTGCACCTCTAGGTGGTCTATCTGGCCAGCAGTCCGTGGTGAAGTTACTTCAAGGCACTAGCATCATGGCCACCAAAGTGCTGCTGCACAAAAAAACTGTCCCTTTATTTATACGGGAGGAAGGCGGCATAAATACATATCTGTTGGCACAGACTAACCAAAGGGGAAGGATGTCTCACAGTCACAGATAAGCAGCTTCTATTTCTCATTTGTGGCTACTGGCTCAGCTTCTGATGATTTCAAACTAGAGAAGGTGCTGCCACAGACTTTGCCCTGGTGCCCAGTGAGGTGCATATACGTTCCTGATGGTGGCCAAACACTTTGTACTTTGATGGAGTATAACTACCCCACTCTGTTAAAAAAATTTTTTTTATTAACATTGTTACAAACGCTGCTACATTATACTGGTTTTCTTTCTTAAAAGATTCAGATAGAGCATGCAATTTTAAGCAACTTTATAATTTACTCCTATTTTTTTTTTTTTTTCTGTGTTCTCTTGGTCTTTACTTGAAAAGCAGGAATGTAAGCTTAGGAGCCGGCCCATTTTTGGTGCAGCATCTGGGTAGCGCTTGCTTATTGGTGGCTAAATGTAGACCAACTGCGCTAACCGGAAGGTAGTTATGAATATTTTACATTCCAATCTTCTTCACATATAAGAAAATGTTCTGTTTATTTGAAATAGATATTTTATATATGTAATTTATTTACAGTACATACACAGTAAAACACATTATTAAATATTAAAATTGAATAAAAATGAATTTTCTTGTTTTCAGGTATTTGAGTGGAAAGGGCTTCAAAGTGTGTATGTATATATATATATATATATATATATAATATATATGTGTGTGTGTGTGTGTGTGTTTACACATATATACACATATAAAACATAAATGCATATGTATATATACATACATGTATATGTATGTATATATACATTATAGCCCTTTCCATTCAAATATCTTGTCATATACCATATACCTTTAAATTCTTATTAAAAATGTTTTAATATTTATATGAATAATTTTATTAAATAGTGTATATATGAGTGTAACTGTTATTTTTAATGTATTTATACATTTTTTTTAAGCTCGAAACCCTTAGGGAAGGTCTTCAGTCGCTCTAACCTGATGAGCACCAATTTATTTTGCGCTTGTGCAGTCGCATTTAATTTCAAATTGTAATATCCGCACAAGTTAATCCGAGCGCTATATTTTAATAAAGCGCTCGCACTAACCTTAGTATGCCACTTGTAATCTAGCCCTGTATCAGCAAAGGGTAAGTCAAGGTGAACATACTAACGGTTGTTTGACTGTGATGTGTATGTACCTTATTTTATTTTAGACAACAAATGAGCTAATCTGTTAGAGCATTTAATTTTTGTACTTTTGCTTGAGCAGAACTATGAGCCCCATTTATCAAGGGGTCAGAAAACCAACGGCTGCAAGTTCGCATAATTAAACCAATTCTCCACCTGCTATATGGCATATGTCAATACCCCCAGACTTTTCCAACCAGAAAGATTGACAGCCTTTATTCGCACCCGATTGGCTGCATGCAAGCAAGGACGGCATTGCACACTAGCCATAATGTGTATTAATAAAATAAATAATGTATATTAATAATGTATATTTGAAACAGTAGTGGACATGCGGTCCCAAACTCACTTTAGCTATGTGTTTGCAGTGGTTAACACATAATTATGTGCAATGGAGCAATAAGAAAATTCTCTAGTGCATTATGTTAGTTTATTATTATGTACTTTTAACCCCTTCACCCAAAACGACGTATATATATATATGTTGTGCGATACTTTGGCTATCGTACCGCACAAACGTATATATACGTTGTCGCTTCAGGATACTCCAGAACTCTCAGCTGTTAAGTTACAGCCAAGATCTGGAGCTCTTGAAGCTTGAGGCATCTCCCGCATATGGAGCCGGAGCTCGATTGGTGCTCCGCTTCCATATGAGAGCAGATGCCTGATCCGCTACAGAAGGTGACCTTCTGCTGGAGCCGGTGGGAGGTGTTGGAGGAAGTCGGGAGGTCGGCCCAGCAGGGGAGGTGGGAGGGAGTTGGAAGAAGTGGAAGGGGGCACTACGCTGCGGAAAAATTCAAGTAAAGGGGCCAATTGTAGTTGGAACTAGCTGCAGATGGTGGATTATTTACCAACAATGGTATACAGTCCTTCAGAATATCACTTTATACCTGAACGTGTTTCGTTTACTCACGGGTAAACTTTCTCAACAGGAACTGAATGGATCTTCATCATTCCATAGGTCTTTAAATTTGCTGGGCTCTAATATTATTGGTCTGCGTCAAATGACCATTACTGCCCTTTAAATAGTAAACACGTTTACGTAACAAAACTTGCAATATTTAAACATATACAATTAATCGATAAAATATTTGACACATATTTATACAATATATATATAAAAGGAACAAAAGAATAAAATGAAATTTCTACATTTAATCTAAAACATTTTATAGGAATCATTCTAACCCATATTACATATATGTCTCTGCCTTTCTATAGCAAATATACCGTCACACATACTACTATTAAATGTTAGGCTAAAATTACACACCATTCTGTATTAAATTCAGAATAAGGAACAGACTAAGGGGCCTATCTATCAAAGGGAGCTTGAACAGCACGTGTTTCTGGCGAGTCTTCAGACTCGCCAGAAACAGCAGTTATGAAGCAGCGGTCACAAAAGACCGCTGCTCCATAACCCTGTCCGCCTGCTCTGAGCAGGCGGACAGGAATTGCCAGAAATCAACCCGATCGAGTACGATCGGGTTGATTGACACCCTCTGCTGGCGGCGAGTCTGCAGGGGATGGCGTTGCACCAGCAGCTCTTGTGAGCTGCTGGTGCAATGCTGAATACAGAGAGCGTATTGCTCTTCGCATTCAGCGAGGTCTTGCGGACCTGATCCGCACTGTCGGATCAGGTCCGCAAGACCTTTCTTAAATAGGGGCCTAAATGAGGATTGTTCACAAATATATTTCTATAAGACTACTAGTACTCTAAAGGGATCCTATGCTGATATACACCTATTATTCTTATTATACTAGAATAAAAGGTCTAATTTTATATCATTATTATATCTTAGTTAAAGAATTTTAACAATATTTTTTTATTTAACAGTAGGCTAACAGTGCCCCCATATTACACAACTATATTGTTGTTTT